>NC_067145.1:30561126-30661985 GCF_903995435.1 Acomys russatus
ATGCTGTGATAAACACCATGACCAAAGCGACTTGAAGAGGAAAGCATTTATTGGGTTTACTGCTCAGAGTCCATGACTGAGGAAGTCTGAGGCAGGAACTAAAGAAGAAACCACGGGGAAGTACTGAATTGCTCAGCTTGCTCTTTCATGCAACTGAGGACCACCTCTCTATGGATGGCACTACCTGCAGTGGGCTGGGCCCTCCTACATTTATCATTAAACAAGAAAATACCTCACAAACATACCTACAGGCCAATCTAATGGAAGATTGATGTTCGGTCATTTTGATGTTCCCTCATTTTGAATAACTCTAGTTTGTATTCAGGCCAATCTGCACACAGTAATAAGAATTAGGAGACTTTCCAGGCAGAAAGCAAGATGCCTCCTTTTATACATTGTACCCATTCTTATTTCACAGCACAGCTCAAACTTTCCATTTGTCATATGCACGACTAGATTTAATATTCCCTTTACTAACTTTCTCAAATGTTCTCACATTCTATGAAGAAAATTAATGAGTATGTTCCTCATTACATAATTTTCCTGGGACAAATACTTGAACTGTGGAGATGAAACATGGCAGGCTCCAAATGCTGTGTTCTTGGTTTGGTGCATAAAAATCACTAATAATTGGAAAGTTTCATACAACTTTATTCATGGTCAAACATACAAATACACCTTGTATGACACTTCTCTGGAGGTTGATGCAGGAAGACTAAAACTCAAGTCTAGATCAGCCAAGACTGATGCTGTCTAAAGACACAAAACAAACAAAAACAATGGTCGAATGTGTGTCTCAGTGGTAGAATGTTTGTACAGCATGCCAGCATCCTTAGCCAAGGCTGTATACTCTCCAGCATATGTAAATACACAGACAGATGTGCACATACGTACATGAGCACACACACACACACACACACACACACACACACGAAAGGCAGTGACACCACTCAAATTCAACACTCACCACCACTGGGTATTCACAAGATTCTGAAAAAAACACTATCATTTGGCAATGACACATTCTAAACCCGGAAGAGTATTTCTTGCCATCCTTGTACCAAAGGGCTAGATCAGAAGCAAAGTAGACACCCAGGACAATCTCAGAGTATGTTTTTTGTGACTCTGGTTATTACCCTGGAGCACTACTCACAACCTCCATCAGCCAATAGTGTTTTTTTTTCCCAACACATAAGGCTGAAAATATATTTAGAATTGAATAGTTATGTCTGTCCTTGAAATTCTGTTATGAGAGAGCAATGGACTTAACCAGAACAAGGGCATCAAGTGAGCTCGAAGCTCTGAGAGGAGAGTCTAGACTGAGAGTCTAGTCATCTGCCTTACATACTGAATATTCATTCATCATTTGGAGAAGCCATGGCTGACAGGCATTCCAACACCAACACATCTTTTGAAGGTCACAAACAAGAGAATATTCCAAAAAGCAATAATCTCCTTGAGTCCTGATGTGCTATGGCAGCATCCCGGCTGGGATGGCATGCCACCAAAAATCATTTCTAATTGTTTTAAGTCATATTTAGATCAATTCATTGTAATCTTATTAGCTTTCATGCTTATGTCTCAATTAGATTACTTTCATGTTTGTTTAAGCTCTTTTGCTTTTTAAAATGTCTCTTTCAAAGACAAATTAAGCCTGGTTGAAATAATCAATGGTTTCGGTGGCTTCACCATATGCAGATGTCCAGGCCTGAGAAAGGTGGACTTTCAACTGCCTCTCAGAGGAGCAGCCATGGCCTCCTAAGATTCTGAGAGGCAGAGGGCTCTTTAGAAAGGGTGTGAGTTCAGAAGTAGACTGTTTAAGGGGATTGCCCAGTTCTAGGTGACTGGAGTTATCCTTCTTATTTGATGTTCTCTACTTTTCAAGATACACCCTTACACGCATTTTAAAAACTGGGGATGCTTTTGGTGAAGGGATGTGTAAAAACACAAACACCACATCTTAAAAAATCAAAATACCTCTTGAATATTCTATGATATGTAGATTTATCTTGTCATCTTACAATCTTTACTTTACCTGCAATACTAAGAAAATTTCCAAGGCAATGAATGCAAGCCCAACTTCCTCTGTAATGGCATCATGTGTCCATATGAAAAAAAAGAGTTTCTTATCTATCACCTAATGGAACATCATTAGCGATCAAGGTTAGCAGTGCAGAATGATTGAACACTTGGCAAAGGCATCATCCTCCCAAAAGGCATCAAAGCTTGTTTTATGCAAAAGGAGTGAGGTAAGTGAGGGGATGTGTGGCATGTCAGCTCTTCATCTACTCAAACAAGGCATGCCACCTACCGTGTGCAGGGGAGGAGATAGACTGCTGTTCTTCTCTGTATTGTCTTTGAGAATTGGTTCAGACCCTTAGTTGCTGCTCCCTAGGAATCAGTTGCGTGCAAACACCCTCTTTAGTCTCATTTTCAGAGTGAAATCCAGCTCTTTTTCATGACTGAAACTCATTTGCGTAGCTGGGGGCTAAGTCTGTGAATCTGGTAGAATTTTGTTTCCTTGCAATGATTCTTCTTGGCTGAAGGGGGATCCTGAAGTGGGGAAGAGGCCTGATGTCTGTGACCACTTGGGACCCAGATCCTTGTCTAGACTGAGGATAGTCTTGCAGCACTCAGGAGTCTACATTCTCTTGAATAACTTTGCTGTCCTGTCAACCACAGCTAATCAGCAAAGTGGACAAGCTCTAAGACAATGGCTCATGTGGGCGGCCTGTGATCTACTGAAGTCCCAGTGGGATCTCAAATGCAGGAGGAAGAATGACCTGCCTCAAATACTCATAGGGAGAAGAAATCACCTCTGAAAGTACAGGTGAACTCATGTTCTATTAAATTTCCCTGATTGAGACACACACACACACACACACACACAAACACACACACACACACACACAGAGCAATCTACCTCACTCCATCTATCTTAGTTGATAAGGCAAGCTCAGAAGATAAAGGCACCAACCTCCAAGCCTGAAGACCTGAGTTTGATCCTGAAACACACATGGTGGAGAGACAGAACCAAATTTACAGGCTCTCCTCTGACCTCTGTGTGCATGTTATGGCACGTGTACACACATACGCTCACACACACATGCATGTGTGTGCGCACACACTAAATAAACGGGGGGGGGGGGCAAACTAAGGAGAATTTACTCACAAACCCTCTCATGGAAATACATTGAATGACAAATATCCAAATACTTAGGACCCCATGCTCTGGCTAAGTTGACATAAATGTTAATTACATAGCCATCTTTAATAGAGGAAACCTGCTCATTGAGAATAAATTAAGAACACAGCCCTATGAGAGGAGGCCTCACTCTTCCACACTGCGTGGGGATGGAATAACTGTCTAGAGTTTATTGTCAGCTGTGTGTCTTGAGCAAACAGCTTTCTTACTTTCTCCATTCTTCGAAGTAATGAACTTATCTTAATTGTTCGCAAATAAAATTGGGAACTCACAACTGAATTAGTTATATCATAGTGGTAAATCGGTAATTAATATTTTTAATGATTTCATAGCAGCATATTAAGAGACATACCTCATTTCTGGTGTTATCTAAATAAGAATAAACATTCCATGATTTATTTGTGGTTCTTGGAAAAAAATAAGGATATCCGGGTTGGTATGAGGTCTAGAAAAGCAACATTAATTTTCAGTGAGAATATACAGATGGATTCCCTGAAGCACACTCGTCCTTCAGTGAGAGTTTTGTGCGCCTGGAGAGATTCAGATTTCTCCACATACTCTGTATCCTCATTCAACTAACTAGAAACCGTTCCCATGTAGAATACAACTTAAAAGTTTTCTCCCAAACACTGCCTGATTATCAGATGGCAAAGAAATAGATGACTGGATTTGGAAGAAGCTCCTCAGAAAATTGGGCACCTACTACTAAAAGGAAACCCGTCAAATGCACAGAATGAATCCAGGGCACAGTGGCCGTGAGCATCTCTATGAAGGTATTTGGCATGCTTTGAGCCATGGGGACGCCATCTTTTACATGAAGATTTAAAATAGCATGAGCGCTGCAAAGCCCCTGAAGTGCCAATAAGTAAAAGGTTACTTACTGGGCTGGGGATGCAGTGCAGAGGCAGGATGTGCACGTGGAGAGTGAAGCACTGGGTTCCATCCCAAGCACCAGGAAGCAAAACAAGGCTATGCAAGTCAGCCTCAAAATATGCAAAAACGGCGGTAGAGCTTCATAACTGTAAGATGGCTAACTCAGCAATGGACTCTATCTGCTCTGTGGTAAGCCACCTGCAAGACCTCCTATGTCTCACTTCTGATGTTGCACTGAATTGGCTTGTGATATCAGTGTCTACAGTACCAGTGACACATCTCTTTTGCCCCAATTCGTAACTCCGTCGGAAAAGCTATGTGTTTATTTCACCGTTTCAACACTAGTAATGTACGGTTGCAACATTTTTGATTCATTGGGCTTCAACCCTGGTTCCCCAAATGTTTTGGGGAAGGCATGACCGTTAATCCACTGCAGAAGCTTTTATCTACCATCTTCACTGTGGCCTTCATTGTTCCCTACCGTGAGTGACCTTTGACACAAATTTAGAAGCAGAAATCCCCAGAATAAGTCCCTGAGGACCCGTTCATCCTTAATTCATCTAATTACTACTTAGGAAACTGAATGGTAGTATGCAGAAATTATAATGGGAGCCAGCCTCGGTGATGTTCCAGCTCGGTGCTTTCCTAATTATTTTAGGCTAAAATGTAAATATTTTTTCAAGAGGAAATTTAGAAACTGTGACATTCTGTGGAAAAACAAATTATTTCAACACAGATGGTGTCATCGTTACTTAACAGCATCAGTGCCCTGGGCCGTTTCATCCATATGTGATGCTTACCTTCCAGGTTTGCATGCATTTTCTCCAAATTAAAAACATAGCTTGAACAGGACTTCCTTCTTTATTATATCAAGATAGATGAATGGATATATTAAAAGTCAATTGGTTTGACATTACGAAAATAAAGGGTAGATAAAGGATAGATGTGCTTTCACGTGCTGTTTCTAGAAACACGGTTTGGTGTATTGTCACCCACTCTGCACACACTGGATTCTGGATTATGTCTGCCTTCCATCTTTCCATGTCCAAATTTCCCCCCACAAGGTAGTGGTGTCTGTAGATGAGCCATTTAATGAGTAATCAGACCAGATCAGATTGTGAAGGTACAGAGCCTTGGGGTGGGATTGGTGTCCTTATCAAATAGCTCCCTCCTTCTGTATGAGAAGAGGATTGCATGACCCAATAATACAAGACCTCACCAGACACCAAATGTTCCAGCATCAAGACACTGAAGGTGTAGCATCTGGACCCGGGAGGGCTGAATTTACAAACAGATGTACCTAGCACTAGCTGTTCTCCACAGCAACCTGAGAAAACTCTCAGATGATCTGAGGTGAGCACTAGGGGAAGATGCGAGACAGTGTCGTACATGATGGTGTCCAATTACACCAACCGTCTTGGCTTTTATGGCTAAGATAGCAAGTTGAGACCTGGGATGCTTCCTGGAACAAAATTTTTAATCTTCAGGTATCAATACTATACTGGGATATGCATCTTCAGACGTTGCTTAACAACCTCCATGGTGACACATCGACTCCTCCCCCAAATTCAAAACCAGAGAAGCCATGAGAATAGGAAGTCATCTGTGGTCCAGGAGCCCCTAGTCCTGAACAGTGCTGCTATTTACATGTTCAGCAGTACCAGAGGCTTACCCACAATGGCTGTTTCTACAACTCCTACTGATGCCTACCTCAGAGATTGCTTCCTGACTGCGCAGAACTTGCAGGCCTCAGAGCTCATTAAGAGGCAGCCAATGGCTAGGGAGGCTAAAAGGAATGCCTATGCGATAACATGCTCTCTCATTGTCTAGAAAGACTCTGTACCAACGTCATCCTCGGGTTTCCTTGTGCAACTTGTTTTTAAGCCTTCCTGTGAAGCATACTTCTTTCAGCCACTATATGCATGGGTAGACTAAACCGAGACGTGTATGCCCTGTCTGTGACTGACCTCACGAGAGGAGTGAAGAGGCCAAGATCAGAACGTGAGAGTAAATTGCTTGCTTTACATGGAGGAGACGGACAGTGTGTGGAGCTGAAAGCTCAGGGCCACTCTAGGACCTGGAAAGTGGATGTGCTCCCGGTTTTAAATTGAGTGAAAGCAATGATGGAATCTGTATAAAATTATGTGTTGGAGGATAATTATCATGGTAGGAAAACTACAACGTTCAGAAAGAAGAAATCATAAGAGGTTAGTGTGGCTGGACACTCTGAGTCAGAAGTGGCAGAAAACCTATTATGTCGACACGACTTAGGAGACGCAGGAAGGAGCCGAGGTGCCTGCACAGAGGCACACTTCAGTATAACTAAGAGTGTAGTAGACTTAGCCTGTTGCCACCTTAAGAGTGGCGCCCTTAAAGGCAGTACAGTGCTAATAAGACATACCAAAGACATGAGGACAATGCAGGCAGAGGCCAGCAAGGTGCAACCCAGCATTGCTACAACTTAAGTGGAAACCACATTTTAAAGGCAGCATGAATGGGAAGAAACAGGGGAAGGGCTAACAATCGAGATGTAATATGAATAAATTAATAAAATTTTTTAAAAAGGCAGCATGAACAGGAGTTTGAAAGGTCTAGGCTAGAGAGTGTGGGAGAAAGCCAGGACTGAGGCGGTCCTGAGTGTGCATGCCTGTAAGGGTGATAAGACGCTGTCTTGTCATCATGCCCTGCTCTTCTCTGATTCCTCAGTCCCTAAGAGCCCCCCTGATGACCACAGGGCTCTTCTGTTCATCACAGCTGAAAGCTCGCAGGATTCTTCCTTGTGCGTCTCCCTGGATGCACACTGCACGGCCGAGATGACTCGCACCCTTGCTCCACAGCTTTCTTGGGCAAGGTCCTGTTCCACGTTCGTTGTGTGGTGATAGCTGCCCTCTATCCTCCCGAGTCCCCTCCGGGAATATTCCACACAAAGGACTTCTTATGCTGTTGTTGTTACGAACTGCAGAAAACTCACAGGGATTACTAGATGGCTTCTGGGCTTCTGCATGTCTTGTGCCTTATGTCAGAGAAAATTCTTAGGACCTTAAAGAATTGATAAACAACAGAGCCCTGTGCCTGACTCAAAACACTCCTCTGAGATGCGTTCTAGCTGTGGCCCAGCAACGTGCTTTCCTTTGGACTGAAAAGTCCACTAAGTGTTACCATTTAACATTCTCCATCTGATGCCAACACTGCTCTTAGAAAAATGAAACTATAATTCTGCTGAGCCAGTCAACTAAGAGCTCAGGCAGCTGGCATGGTCCACGGAAGCTGTGTCTGCACAGTGCTAAAAATCAGTGTGACGGGCAGTGAACTCACTTGGAAAATAAAAGCAATCAATGGCGTGTTACAAGGCTTAAGATGCTGGACAATAAGAATCCAGATGGGAATTCATGGTTAGCAAAATTGAGTTCTCCTCATTCTGTCAATCACCAGCAAGGCAGCAATGGTCAACTGAAATGGTGGCCTTGGAGCGTTATTTGCTGCCATAATCTATGCCTCCTATAGAATATAGAATATAAACCCAAAGTGGCTTCAAACCTCTCCTCTATACACCTTTTAGGACACACATGATGGACAAGTTTTGTTGTTTCTGGACAGTGGGAGTCAGAACACAGTTCAGCACTGGCCTCACTCCAGGAACTACCTTAGGGTCAATTCCTGGCTCTCCACCAATCAGCAGAGCTATGGGGTTTATATGACTAACCTTTGCTTAGCAATCTTCTTAGGATCTGTGAGTGAGCCGCTTCCCTGTTTTAAGGAAACCCCATTTCAACAAATCTGTATTGGCATGGTCCACAGCCTAGTTGGTTTGTCTGAGCCACTGCCTTGTTGTGTTACCCAGAGGCTGCACTCCAGCTCCGTAAGGTTCTTTCCCAGCCTCCCAAATGCTTGTGTTGAGGCACAGGGCACCGTGCCCAGGTGCACAGACAAGTTTACATGTTCAGCTCACTAGTTCATCTTATAGGATGTCCCTTGTTCTGTGAATACATGGTCCAGAAACAGTCTAAACACACAAGACCACAAAAGGTGGACAAAGACAAGGACACACACACACAATGCTGACAAAGACTCACATACCTCAGAGAGATGGGACTCACAGCCTCTTTTGTTGATAGCCAACTAAAGCCAGCCTTCTATTGGGATCTCTTCTATGTCAGTCCCCTTGTTATCACTGTGTCTATTTGTTGATATAAATATTTGATTATCTTTCCTTAATATCTTCCTTGACAGTCTGAAGACTTCTCAGGTAGGTAACCTGTATGTTAGTTCAAAACAATCCCAGACAAATTACCACACTGTTCCAGAAAAAACGAAAAGACTCACTCTCTAAGGTAATGTGATCTGTGTGAGAAGTCTTTATACTCTGGAGGCCCTGATAATAGGGATGCTATGTGTTAGCATTATGCTTTGAAATAAGGAAGGATAGCACACAGGCTCAGCACACTCTTCAGTGAAGATGCACTCCGAGGCTGTGACTCAGTTGTCTATTTCCAATACATCTGCTTGCCACTCATAGCCAGGAGAATCTCCTAAGGGATAACAAAAGAACATATTGCCCAAAGCATGCCCTTTTCAATAAGTTTCTACATTTCTTTATTATGAACTGTATTAGTTCAAGGACTTATACTTGATTTTGCTGTTGACCTAGTCCCAGATACTTCAGGCACCATAGAAATAGCAAGCAGATGCTGTGCACTGAGCTCTGCCTGTACACTCTGATTTGAAAACTGGTGGAGAGTTAGTGTGTGGCAACTGTGGTCACCTGTCCTGTCCCTTCAGATTATAAGCTTTCAGGCAGATTTGCTGTCTTCAGCCTAGCTCCCCACTTGCTGAGTTTTCTACAATATGTATATCTTATTTTTTTCAAAAACCTGCCTTGGGTTTTGAGGTTTGCACATTGTAAACACACAGTATAACATGTTCTATGTGATCCTTGTGACCCATCCTCTGGAGGACAAGGCCACTTTTCCTTTCTCACAGAAGAGGTGGGAGTGAAAGCAGAGTGCTCTTTTCCAGCAGAGGCAGCGGTGGGTGGTTCGCTTCTGGTTTGCTGATAGGCTGTTGGGTTTGTCCATACAGATGTGCCCAGAAACCTCCCCTGGAGCTGTCAGATGCACAGAGAAGCCCTGAACCCCAGGATATCTGTTCCATCATGGAATGGCCCTTTCCCATTACATACATATGCTAATGTATCATGATTAGGGTGATGTGTTGCATATCTATTCAGGAAACACCTTCGGCTAGGCTGCCATGTGCCTCTATTCTCCTCAGTCTCCATAACTACCTATTTTAACATGCTTTATGTGGACTTGTCAGGAGAATATTAATGCTTTATTTTATGATATCTACCTCCTTCTAATCAGTGGGTATTATTGTTTCTGTTCAATGTAATATCATATCCTCACATAAGCAATGAGATTGGGTTAAAAAAAAAAAAAAAAAAAAAAAGCAAGCCATGCGTTCTAGCACCGTCTGGGGAGCTTGTGGTTTCTTGTGTGTTAATTTACACTAAAATCCATGACCCCAGAGCCTGATTGATTGCCAAGGGCAGAAATCCAGCCCCTGGCCTAGTTTATTTTGTGAACTGTAGCCTCGGATATCGCTGTGAGCCACAATGATATTGATTTGATATACACTAGATGGCTCTTTATGCTCTTTGGGAAATTTATTGTGCGGAGTCAGACGCACAGCAGCTAGGGAGAAGCTGCTGCATAAATTGAAGAGAGCTATCACAGCTTGACCCCTGGGCCACTTGGGTTACTGAGTGGCCTGGGCGCGGCTAGGTCGGAGCAGGCCCCAGGGATCAGGGCTCATCAGTTCTGAATGTCAAAGCCTTTCAGAGGACTTGAGTTATTGCTAATAGGAACTTGCTGGGGTCTATGACATTTGGATGCCCTATCAGTTAAACATCATAGCACTCTTTTCATGTCATAGTCCTTTAAATTATGGCTGAGCATAGCACCTTTGCTCCTGATGCTTAGCATCCGACTGCTGCACAATGAGAGCAACCTGCCTCCAAGGTGCACCGTCAGCGTTGCTATTATCAGAGAAGGGGTTCGTCTGTGTGTACCTCCCCACCTATAAATTAGTGGGCTTGTCACAATTGCAAGCACATTGTTGCCATCTTGTTTCTGCACCATGGAAACCCCAGAGGCCTTTGGCAACTGGCACAATAAAGGTTAGGGTACAATTTTGACCTTGATCGTTTTTGCTATTTGTCTTGGGGTGGAGGGGAGCGGAGCTTGTGTTGGCTAGAAGGACAGAGGGAAACATTGCTCTCCTGAACATCGTACTCACAAAATAGAAAATAAATTGTTCTGTTAGAACAATTTCCAGTCATCTCTCTTCCCTGTGAAGGCTGTAATGATTATAATTTCTAATTCTGGCAGAAAGATACCATTCTGTAACGGTCTGTGGTGACACTGGTAGCTAATGCGCCACTCTCTCAATTTTCCTGCTGTGGTTTAATTTGACTTCTGAACTGTTGAAAGACTGTGGTGTTGGAGGTGGCCTCCTGACATCCTCATGCAAAGTTGTTCCGGAGCAAAGGTTGACAAAAGCAACTCGGACAGTAGGCTAGACGCTCCTCCTGCTGGGGAAAGACGAGGTCAGATTTACATCTATACAGAATCTCCAACGATAGAAACTCGCTTCATCTCACTGGGAAGTGTGGTGTTTTGCACTGGAGTGGTAAGCACAGGACACTCCAAAATGGCCTCCTTTTCTGCTTTCAATTGCATTGCTAAGGACCCTGGCCAAGAGCGGCTCAGGGAGGAACGGGTTGCTTTGGTTTACACTTCTACATTATGTTCTGCCACTTAGGGAAACCAAGGCAGAATCTCAAGCAAGACAGGACTCTAGAGATCAGAGCTTGCTTCTTATGGCTTCCTTAGCCTTCTCTCTTCAGCCTCCCAAGTCCTCCTGCCCACAGGTGGCACCATTCATGGTGGACAGTCCACCCCCAAGAAAATGCCCTACAGACATTTTCCTTTGCCTGATGATTGCAGTCTGTATCAAGTTGACCAACCACTATCCAGTGCCAGTGGTTAGTGACAAGTTAACAGTGAAGCCAAGGAGCACCGACGTTATTTCTACCATGTGCCATCTGTGTGCGTAATTTTTAACTTTTTTATTTAATTATTTTATTTAGATTACAACTCCATTGTTATCCCATCACTTGTATCTTCCCATTCCTCCCTCCCTCCCACATTCACCCTATTCCCCTCCCCTAGGTCTAAGACAGAGGGAACCTCCTCCCCCACTTATGGTCATAATACCTCCTCAGGGACCTTTTGACTAGCCTCTTCCGTTTCAACAGCAGCGGCCAGGCTTCTGATGCACAGCAAATGCCCCAAAGTGCATGAAGAGCCATGCAAGGTGTATCAAATCAATATCAGTATGGCTTTCAGGATATTTGGGTCTACAGTCATGGTGCCCCAAAGACTTACAGATAGATTTCCTTCTGGGCATTCCCTGGAGGTGCAAATGTCTTAAATAGATAGATGAGGAGACGTCACATGCAAATACTAGGGAATAATGTGTGGCACAGATGACACTATTATTAAGGATCAGACGTAAGAAATCAGCTTTGATATAGAGCCTGGAAACTTCTAGAGTCAAGCTGATACAGAGGAGGGTCCTGGCATGAGGATGCTGGCATGAGACTCCAGGCCCTGCCACTAACTTGCTATGTTTACCTCAGTGTGTCCTTGTGCCATTGTCTGGAAAAGGAAATCAGCAATGAGCTTAAATCAAAAGCATAAAGGTGAACTAGAAGACAGAACGGAAGTTTTGAGCAGTGCAATCTTTTCACCAGTAGTCAGTTTATCCCTGTGTTAGTTCATGGAGATTTGTGCACCCCAGGACCACAGGCTGGATCACTTAAGCAACAGCAATGATTTTCTCAGTTTTGGTGCCTGAAAGTCTGAAAACAGGATTGGCAGCAGAAGGTGGCTTCTCTTGAGATCTCTGCTACTGGCTTTTGACGTTGTGTTCTCCCAGGTCACACCTGTACCTTTCTATGCCCAAAATTATAAGTGACTTCATTATAACTAAATTTCCTCTCTATACGTCTTTTATCTGAGACACAGACATGTTCTAAGTTTCTGGGGAGCAGGACTCCAAAATATGTTTGTTGGAAGTGACACAATTTACCCAATAAAGATCCTTTACAATGAAACCAAACATATCTACCCATTAAAATCCTGCTTATATAATCTTCACTTATAATCTTATCTTTGTCTTTGATAGTCTCTATTGGTATTTTTATATAGTTTATTCAGCCCTTCTATCTTCACGTTAGAATGGCACATGGACAAACAGACAGAAAGTAAACCTACAGCTTCTGTGACTCTGCCTGTGAGCGTATCCCCCTGTGTCAATATGCCCGTGTAAACAGACTTGACAAAAGCAGAGTTATACTACTTATCAACCTGTTTAAAATAATTAGCATTGAATGACACAAAAGATAGAGTGTGCCTTAATTTATGATAAAGAGAAAACACATCTTATTGTACAGACAAGCCATGACTTTATCCAACCTCATATTTGTGAACATGTGGGATGTGCTCCTGTTTTGCTTGCAGTGAAAATGCTGTGAGGTACACATACATATGGAAATATGTGTCCTTTCTCTTATTCCTTTGGATTGTGCTTCAGACATTTAAGCTCCATGTGAACAGGGATGGACCCACTGTACAATTATGCATGGATATCATCTGAGAGGTGTTCTACCCAAGTGCTAGCTCGAAAGATGTACTACCAGCATCTGCATACGTTTTCTTTCTGGTTGTGGAAAAGCATAGTAAACACTAAATATATCCACTGTTTTCAAAATAGCCCTGATATGAAATGCATGAAAGATATGATGCAAGAAGCATTTTAGTTAAGAAATACAGAGCAATATTTTTTCAACCCCTGTGATTACATCCAGCACTCTAAGATGAAACCTCACTGATAGGTAATGACACATTGGTGACCCGGCCCTACTTCAGGGATATTTCTTAGCTCCATGGATTTAATGTTTAGTTGTTACCACACATGAGAATATAAGATGGTGCTATCTTCAAATATTAGCTGGTGACAGTTTCTCCTCTGACTTTAGTAGAGAGACAGTGATACCTTAAGCAGTAGATTGTTTGGTGAAGCCAAGGAAACATAAAGCAAAGGTGCACATTGAGACCGGAGGAGGCCATTCTGAGAAAGGTAAATGAGCTGACATCTTCATTATGGATTTGTGCGTGCGTTCAAGTCTGTGCATGTGTGTAAGAGTTCATACCTGTACACATGCACATGTGTGTGCACATTAGTGTAGAGGATAGAGGTCATTCCTGGGCATTACTCCCAAGGATCTATCCATTTCATTTTTACAGATAGAGTCTCTTACTGGAGGCTGGGGTTCATCAATTAGGCTATATTGGCTGGCTAGAAAGACTCTGGTCCCCTTCAGGATCCACAGGCATATATCACTATGTCCAACATTTATCAGCATTCTGGGCACTGAGCTCAGGTCTTCATGTTTGCATGTCAAATACTTTTACTGATGGAACTGTTTCCCCATACCCTGTGTTATGATGTGGATTTTGAAGGAGATGGGTCCAGAGCCCATTCAGGCTGCAGACTGCTGTGTCCTGGAAGCCCCTGTGATGCCACACTTTGCAGGAAAAGGGTCTTCCTCTACCACCTCATTGGATTTGTGTGGGCAACTAAGAAAAGTTGCTTGATGCGCCTCTCTGGCAGGGTGACTATCCAATCACAAGCTCCACCAAAAAGGTAAGAGGAACGATCAATCTGATGAGAGTGGAGGCCCTGGAACAGAATCACCAGGGGCTAAGTTATCACCAAGAGTGATGACACCATGGGGCTAAGTTATCACCAAGAGTGATAATAAGAAAATATATTCTTTTGTGTTTGCATGAAACGTTCTGTAAACACCTGCTGGGTCTTTTTGATTTATGATTTAATTTGCATCGATATGTGTATCTTGTGCCTTTTCTTTGGTTCTTTTCTCTCTCTTTATTTCCTAATAGGAGAGTGAGGAAGGGGGGGGGCGATTGTGTGGGTGGAGAGGTGGGAAGGATCAGAGAGGAGATGAGAAAAAGGAACCGTGATCATAATAGATTGTATGAAAGAAATCTATTTTTCAAAATGAAATCATAAAAAGAGTAAAGGAAAGCTAAAGCTAAGAAGAGGAACCTGGGAATTGAAATCTAGGTGGTGATGGGAAGAGAAAGTTCCAGAAGGTACAAATATGCAAGCTAACGTAACACGCGTGCTTATGAGGATGAGATAGTGTGAGTCTGGTCTTTGGATCAGTGTGCTTGACTTTAGGGCCTGTGAACCCTCCTGTGAGATGAATGGAGCACACAGCCACTCCTGCACTCAGAATTCTCTAAAAGTGCAGGTAGTGAGTAGGAGAAGAAATGACACACGTGCAGCCTAGAGCCCAGCATAATAATCACATGGTGCATGGATGGATACAGGCAGATGCCATAACAATGCTGCCCCAAGCTCTAGAGTCTGCTTATTGAACCCTAGCTTTGGACCAGGAAGATGGTCTTACATCTCTCTAATGGACATATATCCCCAAACTCGGGCATTTCCTTATGATTCAGTGCTTGCATATTTTTCTAAAAAATCAAGAAATTTTATTTTAAGTGTATATTTTCCTATTTTTCTCAATATACAACAGTGTTGGGGATGCTGGAAGGATTTCCTAGACAAGATGGCATGTATAGAGGTGGGTGGTCCCAGTGGTGGCCTTTTACCCTGTCTCCATTGTGTAGCGTAGTTTGCAGCTGGTCTCCAGGTCTTTGCTCCAGCTACATTTTGAAAAGAGATGGAAGCATTTTACAAGTGCCTCCCATCTTTTAGGGATGGCTGGCTCTGCATATGTAGTGATGTATCCAGCCTTCCATGTGTTATGGAAATCTGGTTCTGTAAATGTAATGATCACCTAGTTGTGTATATGATTGCCTGGCTGTGTGTACATAATGATTACATGGTACCATATATGTAGCTATAACCTGGATATGTACATGTAGTGATGCATCCATCTGGCCTCCTGAAGATTAGCACTTTGGCTGGGGGAAGGAGTAACAGCTGGAAAGGGCACTGGTCCATAATCATTCAAGCAAACTCTGCAGTCCTGTCTAGGAAGGGTTTTCAACAGCAAGCTGTTTCTAACACAAATACACTTACCTGGGGAGATCTGTCCATACTCTGACCTCATCATGAACTGTCCACGAGACTCTCAGAAGTAGAAGGAGGCTGCTCTCCTGCTGTGGGCACCACAGAGACATCAGATCTGCCTGCCACCCAAGCCTTCCTACCCTCAGGTATCATATCCATAAATTCAAGCAACCACAGATGGCAAATATTTGGGGGAAATTATATGTGGTTTAGATATACAGGCTTTTCTTTCTCATCATTATTTCCTAAACAATGCAACATGACATTACATCATGTATTTTAAGTAGCCCAGGGTAGGTTTTAGGCATTTAAATCAATTACGGTGGTATTTGACATCAGAGCTTGGGCACCTTCAAACTTCAAAATCCACATGGGGTCATGGAAATGACAGTCCATGGACAAAGTTGATGACTACAGAATAATGTCTTTCTCTTTTAACCTCACATTGATATATTTTTATTTCCCATTCTTCTGCTGTATACTTGTGATGAAAGCAGATGTGAAGATGAAAAAAATGAAATAGTTTTGATTTTTCCCTTCATTTTACACTAATAAAGTTCATAATTCTAATAGGTAAGTTTTCTCTTAAACCTGCTTTTGCCCCCCAAGAAATAGCAGTGAAACACATTTTTCAGGAAAATAAATTTCTAGAATGCTAAAATTACTACACATTAAACCATAGGAAAATATATTAAGCAAATACTCAGGAGCACCTGGCTTACAACCAGAGAGCATGAAAATTAAACCTTTAGGCCTGAAATTTAACATAACTTAGAAGTTTGGCATCAGAGTTAGACTGACAGTGTTTTCCTCCAGCCCAGTTTTACAGAAACTCCTCTAAGCTTTGAATTAAGAAAGGGAGGGAAAATGCCCTCAAAAGAAATACAGAACTGGAGCGTAGTAGTCAATTTCCAGGAAAGATTCTCTGCTGGGTTGTGTGCATTTGGTGCCTCTTCTTCAAAACCAGCTCTGCTGAAAGGGACTCCTCCATCTTACATAGTCAGCTCGTTGGAAAGCATCCTGCAGGGTGAGGTGGCCCGGAAGGCATAGCTGTGCTGGGACCGAAGCATCAGCCACTTCCCAGCTCTGCATAGCATTAGAATTTCATGCTCAGGAATTCTCTCTAGAATGGACAGCACTGGGAGAAACTGCATCCCTCTCAGGAGCACTCTTCTCGGTCAGGTTAAAGGCAGCACAGAAGTAGAAGATGCATTGACTCGGACTGAGAAACCTACTGTGGACTGGACCATGGCTAGCACTGAGTCCCAGTCCTTCTCTCATGGTGCGTGCGTGTGTGTGTGTGTGTGTGTGTGTATGTGTGTGTGCGTGTGTGCACATGTGCGGCATGCAGGTGTATATGTGTTTTCAAGTGAGCACGGAGAAGCCAAAAGTAAACAGTGAATATCTTCCTCCATTACTGATGACCTTACTGTTTGAGACAAGGGTCTTGCAATGAACACACTGCTCATCATTTTAAGTAGCCTGACTGTCCACCAACCCCCAAGGATCATCCTGCCTCTGCCTCTTCAACACTGGAATTACAGGAGTGCATCACCTCATCTAACTTTCCCCTGTGGGAACTGGGGATTTGAACTCATAGCCTCAGCCATGGGTAGCACATCCGCACATCCTTTATCTGTGAACCCTCCCCCCCCTGCCTTGCAGCTCCATGTTCTGACCTCTTCTAAAAGCACCTTGTCATTGCTTTACAATGAGAAATTCCATTTTACTTTTATAATAGTTTTACAGGGCTTAAAAGGGGTGGCTTTTCTGATCAAATGTGTGTGTGAAAGACAATAGTAATACTTTCGGCAGTGGGAGGCATGTGAAAGGATGTGCCCGTCTGAGCAATCTATTCCCTCTTGAGACACTGTGCCTCTTTTATGAGATGACTACATTCCACCTACAGCAGGTTCCTAAGGCAGAAAAAAAATGTCACTTATGGGAAATACAGTGAGATCTCATGAAGTTAAATCTGCCCACTCATCCAGAAAAACTGCAGAAAAGAAGTTGAAGGACATCTTCACACAAGGGTTGAAACTGGTTAGAAATTTGACTACGCTTTTCTATCTCTGATGTGCACATTAGTTACTGGCCACAGTCCTGGCTTGTAACTATCAACTATTTGTTGATAAATCAGTAGATCTTGTCTGCTGTTGAAAAATCCACTTCCTTGCTAGATTTTAACCCTGAGGTGTGCACGTGCCTGTCAGGTCTGCTTCCCCAGCACCGATGTATAACTTCAGATGCAAAGTCCAGGTACCAAGTCTCACAGCCCAGTATAGATTCCTTGATGCTCCAGTATACCCATGGGAGGTGTGAAATACCTTAAATAAAAACAGACATGACATTAAACTCTGTGGACCTCACAGCTTAGCAACAGACAAGACGATCTGTGGAGGCCCTCTCATGGTCATAGGGCAGGTCCACGCTAGCCCTGAAAGGCTCAAAGTGCAGAATCTGGAAATGGAATATGCATGGTATCATTTCGGTGCCTTCACGAAGTGATCAGCTTTAAGTCTATTGTGAATCAGGTATGGCCATTCTCAACCCAGTGTTGAGTCAAGCCATGCAGTGGTCTGGGGGTCACCTCTCCATCACTTCCTATTTCTGTGGAAGCTACACGTGGCTTCCTGTCGCCCAAGGCTGTGGCTGGTGTGGTTCTGAGTAGGGATGGTATCCTGAGGCAAACAGGGCGTGACACTGATGACTGCTGAGTTTCCCACAATGCTTCCAGATCGTCCACCCTGTCCTCTTTCCTGGCTTCTCATCCAACCCCCACCCCACACACCCCAGCCAAGACCAGTGACTTCATAGCCCCTGCGAATGGTGACACATAAGAGGGTCCTAGAAATCTACAAGTAGAACAATATGATAGGCAGATTTGGGCCCCAGGGGTCCCGCTCAAACTAAGGCACCAGCCAAGGACAATACAGGAGGTAAACTTTAAACCCCTACCCAGATCTAGCCAATGGTCAGAATATTCTCCACAGTTGAGTGGAGAGTGTGATACAACTTTCTCACGTACTCTGGTGCCTCACATTTGACCATGTCCCCTGGAGGGGGAGACCTGGTGGCACTCAGAGGAAGGACAGCAAGTAGCCAAGAAGAGACTTGATACCCTATGAGAATATACAGGGGGACATAATCCCCCTCAGGAACAGTCATAGGGGAGGGGAATAATGGGAAAATGGAGGGGGAGGAATGGGAGGATACAAGGGATGGGATAAACATTGAGATGTAACAAGAATAAATTAATAAAAAAAAATGAAAAAAGAAAAAAAAAAAAAAAAAAAAAGAAACCCTCACATTCACTTGAAATTTGAAAATGGTGCTTTTTTTTTTCTTTCTTTCTTTTTCTTTTTTTAATGTGGTCATTACAGCTCCTACATGGATGTGTGGTCATGCTGCCTGTTGCTGATTTGACCTCACCCCGCAGCCACACAATCATGCCAACAGCGCTTGTGACAACCGGTGCTTGCAACTTCCTCGGAACCTATTCCCAAACATCATTCTTTTTGTGATAATGTTCATTCATTGGGTGGCAAAACGTACTTTGGGCCATGAACTTTGAGCCTATGGCTCAATAGGAAACCTAGAAAATATTAGTCTATAGTGATGACGATTTAATCACTTTTAATGATACTAACTCACATTTCAAATTCAGTTAAAAGGGCAAAGGGCTCCAAATGATTCATGCAAACATTAACTACACGATGCCTCTTTGCTTTGAAAATGAAAATTCAGCTAAAAAAAAAGGCATGTTCAAATAAGTACTGTCATATACAATACCAAGGCGTGGTCACCTCTGAATAAAAGACCTCTCTCAATTAGCTGGAATTGTTGCTCCTTGCTACCTCTCTTTTTACACTTAGTGACATTTTTTTTTTCAACGTCGCACATTATAAACTAAAAGAATTTTTAAGGGGTGGAAAAAGCCCGTGATGGGGTATGGACTCGGTTACACCCACTTGTGACTGAGGCAGTAGATAATTATTCAGGCCCTCTCAACGCTCTCTCCTGTTTGCTGTATAATTGGGGCTCTCTATTAGAAACGAGGCAGTAAAGTTACCCTGAAGAATGGCCAAGCTTGTGTGCCAGAACCCTGGGCTCTTAGGACTGAGTTTTGTTGGATTGTTATTATAACATGTGCTACATTAACTCACTCACCTTTAAAAAGGTTTTTTTTCCTTCTATTTGGAGGTTGCCCAAACATTTTTAAGTTGTTTCCTCATTTTTACTGATTATAGGAAAACCTCAATCATGTCCCCAAACTCACATTTGAATGATAATAAAAAAATCATATTTTACTGCTACAGTGTTGGCAGGAGGTTAAAATATCACTTTGAAAAGCACTTACTCACTTATTTTTATTTTTCAGAAATCATCAAGCGACCTGGCTAAACTGAGACATGTGGTAAGTTTTAACTTCAATTTGTTTTATTTGAAAAAAAAAAAATAGCTCACTTTGGGTCTTCAAGAATGCAGCTTAAGTAAGTCCATAAAAATAAACACAAGGCAAGCACTATGGGATTTTTAAGATCCATGAAAATCCTTAAAGGCAAAACCAAAACAAAACGAAAGTCCAAGCCTACTGCTCCTCAGCCTTCTCTAAAACCCAAAGGATGATGAGTCCCCTTCATAGCTAGAGAGGCTCACACCATGGAGCAGAGCCAGGGTCTACTGTATTCCACAGGTGGCAATAGACATCAGGATGTTGGGCAAGGCTAGAACCTGGTGTTGTGTGACTTATCCTGAGGAGTTGCAGAGAAATGGCAGGAGTAACAGGCAAAGAAAGGATTCCATCCAAGTACATCTTGCCAAACTAAAGAGTTTATTGGGGATTATTTGCTGGAGCATGGGAGACAGTAACAGTTACAGCACTCAGAAATCCTAGCCCAACTGTGTGATGACTTCATGAAGTCTGCATAGCCAGGGTCCCATGCCCACCCAATCTTCCATCTTATGTATTCCAGTACCAAGTCCACATTCAGCAGAGGCAAAGAGAACAGCTGAAGTATGAGGCGGCTGTCTGAGGATATCTTTTCCCTTCTAGGAGAATATGCTAATTGCCCTATCACTGTAGACCTAGCTGCCACTGTACTACACTGCTCATTTTGTCACCATGATTGTAAGTCAAAGTATTGTGAGATCACCATCACAGCCTTTGCTCTATTATGGCGACAGTCACTATACATTCTATGACATAGTTGCACCATAACCCCGTGGTACCTAGCCCTCCTGGACCTGTGGCTCCTTGGACCTGGTCATCTATATAAGCATAGTCATGCAATACCTAACTCCAATGCTGTGTGATTAAGAAGAAGCACGGGTTTGAAGACCTTGGAAATTAGGAAGTAGTCATGGGAACTTAAAAGAAGGATCTGTCTTTTCCATGGCTACCCATGCAGCCTAGAGAACATCCCTTGTAAGCCTGTATATAAAAAACTAAACATAGACAGATATTGATTTGAAAGCAGGATGGCGTTACGATATTTTATTTTTAAGATGCCACTCACAAAGTTTGGAAACTTTCCATCCATAGCTGCTAATCCTCTTTATCCCTCATCCTTCATCTCTCCCACATCCCAAGTAGTCACACCCACTCCTGATGGTTAGAATTTTTATCTCTATAGCTCCTCAACCACATCCTTCGCCTCCTCCACACCCCAAACAGTCATATACATCCTGATGCTCAGAACCCCTACATAGCTGGTCCTAAATCACTGTGTCTCTTTCGTATTCCATATCACAAGTGGTAGTATACACCCATGACTGTCATTCCCCACAAATTTGTCATCTTAAGTTACAGAACATTTATTGTAGGACTCTTGAATGTGTCACCATTTGGCTATCTTCTCGCTGGGCTAAAGTTTCTGGGGAATGTGTCCCTGAGTAAGACTCACAATTCTAAGACTTGATGCCAGAAAGGAGGCATCCGCGACAGAGTTTAGTGAAAAAGCCAAAAGGAAGTTTGAAACACGACAGTCCCTCTGGTAAAGTCTGTAGATTATGCAGGGAACTTCAGTAGGCTGAGGAGGGAGTACTTTGCAGCCTATGCCGTGTGACACGAGTACCTTGCAGCTTTCACTCCCGTCATAGTGGTACAACAAAATTTTTATCGCATGCAGCTTTCCATCCTGCACCAGCAGCAGTGCAGGAGGCTTTCACCCCGGACCTGGCTACTTTCCTTCTGATCACTTTACTCTTGACTCTTTGACACATCCTCGGGTTCTTACTCAGCATTTGTGGGTCCCGTTCACTGCCAAGAGTGAGGTAGGAATCAATGTCACTTGGTACTTAGAATTTGCTACCAGGAGAAATCCATGATACTCAGTATGCAGTACTAAGAACTCAGAGTCCACCCACTTTCCTGGATCAGTGACCACTTAATACTAACAATACAGGACCCATCACTACCCTGAGGGATCAGTGGTCACGCAGTACTCAGCATGCAGGATGCAGGTTACTCAGTCCTCAAGAGTTCTAGGAGGCTCGTCCCACTGAGGCATAAAGTCCCTGTTTGAGTCAAGTCCATGGCTACACTCTCCAGAATTTGGCCTCAGTTAGAGACAACCTAGAGGCCACTGTTGCCTGAACATTTAAAACAGATGCTCACGTGGAATTAAGCTTCACAAATACCAGAGAATGGACATTACATGAACAGAGCGACAGGATTGCATTGCTTCCGACTCTCTGCTTATATGACCTAGACTTAATGTAAGTGGCATGAACTTCTGCAAAGATAGCTGTCCCCATTGGAATTTAGGGACCTGTCATGGTGAGGAATTATGTAATAAGCTCAGAAAACCACTTAGCGTAGCATCTTTTTCTGTTTATTTTAATCTTAAAAACAATTGTTCAAGTCATTTAGTCTTTACTCCTGCACTAGGACTGCTACAGTGACACGACAGTAACCCCATGAAGGAAACTAGTGTGGCATGTTAACAGCCACTCTAAAATCTAATGAACGCCTCACTGGCATCACTCACAGAGAAGGAGAACACACCTTTACCAAAACGCACTGTTATTGCTCACCCTCATTCCCATTTTGGCAAGTGCAGCACAAAGGAGCCTTGCCCTCTCTATGATGCAATTCTAGCCTTGTCTGTGAGCTGTAGGAATCCACAAAGTGACAAGGGCGTATCCACATACTCATCACTGTGTCATTGTACGGTGTGAAGTAAAATGAGCAGCCATATGAGAAAAATGGCAGAGGATACTTTCTATTACGTACATGCTCTCAATGTAGTTGTCCCCAGGACAGCAAGGCATACTTTGTGCAGGCTTACTTATAGCAGGAGAAATAGATTTCTTTCTGGGTGAGGATTCAGCATGTGCGTGTGGTGACTCTGAGTGTCCAGGAGGTATTGACCAGCCTTTGGGAGTTCATTGGGTATAAGCCAGGGTATTGCTCTGTCACCTTAAATGCCTTTTTTCCACATTTATCTGGGGTAGAATCAGCTTTCCACATGTGCTCTCTACCTAGTTCTACACCCCACAACTTAAGAACTCCGTGTCCAGTTGGAGCTCTCAGACGCGAACATGAGGGCATTTCAGCAGGCACCATGCATGAGGGACTGCGCAAGTCCATCACCAGCATCGCTCCTAAGGAAACCAGGCTGGTATAGGACCAAGACTGAGGAAAAGGCAGACGGAGAAAGAGCAACTGGGAGAAACCGTGGAACCTCAACCTGCTTTGTGTGGCTCAAACATTTTAACCTAAAATAGCGTGTGAGAGAGAGAGGATAGTTCGTCATTCCTCCATTCAGACTAGAAGTCTGATTTTTGGAAATTATTCTCACTCTGGGGCTCACAAAATGTAAATTAAGGCAAGCTGTACCAAGTGGAATCAGAGTGGAGAGGGCATGCCGGTCTGTGGAACGTCCACATAAAACTTATAATGTTAGCATGACTTCTTTCACCTCAGGTGAATTCATAAGTGAAACTTTTTTTTTCTTTTTTAAAGCTACAAATTCATTAGTATATCCTTGGGAATGACTGATTCAATTCAAAGGATTTTTTAATAATTCTGGTAACTCTAATCTGAACCATTATTTCTAATTTCTTAATATGAATCCAGAAATATTGGTGACCTAATAAGCTTTACGGCACAGCACACAACCTTCTTTATGGAGCTCACACATTATGTAATATGCTATAAAGCAGGCTGAATGTTGTAAAACTCATTATTTTTTTCTCTTGGTTAAAGTGCCTGATAGCCAAAATTTTAAGTGGAAAGCTATTAAAGTTCCAGAAACCCCAACTTTACATGTTTTTTCAAATGTTCTATTCTGCTCTCTGAGAGCCTGGAGTGGGTCTCTGATGCTTGGGCGTGTTGAAGGTTTTTACCTGCCCTTGTAGAGTGAGGCGCCATGGATGCTGTGAGCTCTCCATTTTTGCGTCTGCATCTTTTCCCAATTTTTCTAAGAAACCATAAATTGGAATAGATAAGGTTTTCATTTTGTTATTAAACAGAGAAGTAACTTTAAAGTGAAGGTAAGGTGTGAGCAATTAGAACTCCCTTTTGACAGACTTCAGATCAGTCCGAGATTCAGCGTCAGTCGGCCAGCTCCAGAAGGCCTCAGAGTGGGTGGGCTCTTGGGAAGGACCGTCCAGCTGCTGCTGTTAGCACCTGTCCATCCTTTCTCTTTTCTTCCTTCTTGACTTCTCTCGTTCTCTTATCTGTTGCTTCTATTTCACTTCCCACTCCACTCTAACATTCACTCAGAACACATCAATTAGGTGTGTAATTGGCGCCCCCCTCTCCTTGTCTGTTTTGAGAGCACAGGAAAGTCCTTAGAACAGAAGCAGTTTCTCAGGCGGGACTTCCCGTCTGCAGACCCACTCATGCATGGGAAGAAGCACTGCAGAGCACGTGTTCCCACCCCCAGCATCAGAATCCACCAGCATCTTGCCTGTAATCACATGACATCTGTGTTCACGTTGTTTAGGACAATGATTCTACCCATGTGACAGATCGTGACATGGTACTCATTTCCCTATTTTCATCGCTTTAGTCTTCCTGCAGATCATAACAAGGGTTCCCAGAAAAAAGACATTTTCCACAACACTCACAAACCAGTGGAGAAGTGCGACTGAATGCTAGCCAATCGACCTGGGGTACTGTCATGGTTGGAGTTCTGCATCCATCTTGTGTGATGAAGGCTTCTCAGGGTGGAGATCAGGTCACTTACTGAGTAAGAGACTAGACCCATCTTGGGCTAAGAGCCTCCAGACTTCTCAGATTGGAAGGAGGGAAAGCCCCTGTTATGTTCACACCTTAATTTAGTTTTACCGCTATTATACTCACTCAATCACAACCCTAACCTGTACAGTGGCCAGAGAGTGAAAAAAAAAATCACCTCTTTCCATTCACTTCATTCATTAAAACATAATGAGAGAAAAGATGAGCTCCATAGCAAATTGCCTGGCACGGGCCAGGACACCCTGACATGTCAGTTAAGGAGCGTATTGGATCCTGCCAAAAACATGTCAATTCAATAAAAAGAATCAAAATCATTACTTGACTGACTCAGGAGGTGATCAGTCTGAACAGGCCTGTTACACACAATTTAAATAATAAGTGTCTATTAGCGCCCACTTACAGAGCTCTGAGAAAAAAAAATGCTAACTCTGGGCAAGTGGTAGGCTAGGATCTCATAGAAAAACACAGAAATGAAGGGATTGGGTCCGTGCGATGAATTCTTCAAAGGATTCCCTGCCCTTGTTGAAGCCCAAGTCCCTCCTGTAATTACTATCATGGCTGCAACAAAAGAGTGATAGTGTCAGAAACACACACTGGGCACATTCACTCGCTCTTATCTTGGAGATGATCCCTGTGCAAGGAGAAGAAGACGTGCTCGAGGCACCACAGTAGCTCTGCCATGTCCCGAAGGCTCTTCTCACTCACTGGCCAGTGGCCTTTCTTTGCCTTTTCTTTCCGAGCATAAACGAAAGGATTCACGGTCAGGCCAGTATCTGAGAGGCAGGATCCTGAGGGTTAACCAGCCTGTCAATCCCTCTCCTTCAGCATCCACAAAGCTTAAGTGGGAAGCAGTGGCCGCAGAGTGAAGTGCCTGGGACCCTGGCTCTCCATGTACACAGGAGATCAACTTCCCCGTCATGTGTAACAGGATGGCCCCTGTGTTCGGGAACAGGGCTTAGAGTGCTGGCCTTCTCTGGAATCTGACGTGAAGAGTGTTCACTGTGGAGGAACCTTTCTGTGCCCCATGCCAGTGTGGACTCTGAAAGAATGATCGTGCACAGCGTTGAGCAGGGTTTCTCCCAGAGTTTTCTGATGCCAGGGAGGTTCCTGTTCTCTGGCTTTGTGGGTAAGAACACTGCCAAGTTAAGTAGAAACCCCTGTGGGCTGGACGAACCCGTGGAAACTGTTATAGACGAACACGCTGTGAAACTGTGGATGAAGCGTATATACTGTGAGCAGCATTCACAGTCACCGCTCAGGGCAAGGCTTCCATAATTAACAGGAGAACCTGCACTCTGCAAGCTTCCTTTGTGCACCAGGACCCCGTGGCCTCGCCTAGCAGTCATTTCTTCCCTTACCTCTGACCTCACAGGCTCTCACGGGGTTCCTTGTCATTTCTGGAGGGTTATTTCACACACACAGACGCAAATTTGCTTACACAGCTGCATAGTATTCCAAGGATGAAAATAGCATGTAGCGTTTATATGCCTTCTGTGAGGTGAGAGCATGTAGCTCCAGGCTGGTACCTGTGCTGCAGACCTGTGACTGCTCTGAACACGAGCTTTAGACAGAGCGTGTGCACAGACTGAGCTTTTGAACAGGACAGCTTGGCCATATGTGTTTCTATACACCATCAGTATTTTCTGAAGTGGCTATACCAGTTTGGGGTTACACCCGGTAGTTTGTAGGCACATTTCCAGGCAGGTTGTGTGACACAAACACTGCTTATTTGTGTAGTGGCACACCACCCTGCGGTATGCTACACTACCATCTTGCGGTACACCGCCCTGAGACCTCTGAGACACTGTTCTCTATCTGTTGGTTACCGTACTGTTCAACGGCTGCCTGTGAGCTGCAGTTAGCTAAGTCTCTCACTCATTTTGAATCAGGCATTCTTTATTTTTCTGCTGAGGGAAAGTGCTATGTGAAACCTTTGTCAAGTCTTCTGGGTCTCATGACACCCGATGAGAAGAGGTGTCTACTTTTGCTTCCCTCTTCTAGCTAAAAAAAAAAAAAAAAAAAAAGTGTCAATGTGCTCTCTTCTCTCCAAACAGAGCAGTCATTTTTCCTGTGAGCAGTGTAAAATATATTGAGATATGGTTAAGAAAAGCCTTGAAGTTGAACAAGGATCCTCTAAATCTAAAGTCTGGTTTTGCCTCTGACTTCCTTCGTCCTGAGCTACGGGTTCTGACTCTGCATCTGTGTCTGTAGACACTCTTTTACCTTCATTGGATGCCCTGTCCTGTTGACTTGCTCTGAGATCGGCTGGTTTTCCTTCCTACCTTCATTGGTTGCCCTGTCCTGTTGAGAGGTTCTGAGATCTGCTGCTTTTCCTTCTTAACGTGATCTAGAATAGTCCCAGTGTGTAAGAGGCGAGACATGTTATTCCTGCAGGAGGTACTGGAATCAGGATGCTCTGTTTCCTTGCAGACCTTCTTCTGCCGTGCATCTCAGATATCTATTTACCTATGTAGACCATAGCAAAGGTATATTTGTCTCTTGAGAAAATTTTATCATAGACTCTTAAAAATGAGTGTATGCTGAGACAAACTTAATGTTTGCTTAAATTTTTGCACACTCTTAGCAGGTCCAAGAATCTGGGGGATTATTTTTTTAAAGAATTTCTCTGAGGTTAAAATAGAAAGGCACTTTTACAACCATGAAAAATAAGGTTTCCTAACTACTAAGAAACATGATTAAACCCCCCCTGCAGCTTCCATAAAACACCCTATTTAGCTAGTCTTTGCATTTTGAATACAGTCATTCTTTAGTGGCATAATTTGTTTGTGGAAAATATATATTTTGCTTTATATTGTGTTTTATACATTTTTTTAAAATAGACCTTTAATTGCACGAATTCTTGTACAAATTGGCCAGGGCTTCTGCATGTAACTATTTTCCTATTTATTTTATTTTATTTTTTTGTTGCCCAGAATCTGTGAATAAAGATCAAATTTTATTATAAGTAACCCTTGGAACACATGCATTTATTTTTTTTAATCACACATCTATTAATCTTTGTAGAAGGGGCCAGAGATATGGCTCAGTAGTTAAGAGTGTCAATTCCTCTTGTACATACATGTGCTTTGGTTCCCAGAATCCAGGTTGGATAGTTCACAACAGCTTTCACACTAGATCCAAGGTATCCAACACCCTCTTCTGGCCTCTGTGGTCCTTGCACTTACATTCACACTCCCATGGAGACACACAAACTTACACATAATAGAAATAAGATGCACCAGAAACAACAGTTCATGTATGTGGTGATGATGCCACGTCAACATGGCTGGAGATGTTGCAACCTCTGCTCTTTCTTGAGACTCCTGAAGGCTGGAGAGAGAAGCGGCCTCCCAGTGTTGACATGTCCTAAGTTGAATACCCATGAGGCTTCTGGAAGTTTTGCCAAAAGTCATACGCTAACCATGTGCAGATACTACCACCAATTAGCATTTGACGAACACACCTGGGAGGGTGCAATGCCAAGTTTATTTTTTGTTTCATTCAGTTCCTCAGATTTTTAAATAGCAATTTTATTTTTTTTATTATGAAATAAAAATAAGTGTGTTTACTTGTAATTCTGCAAGACAACCTCTGTCTAGTGGGGCTACGGCCCACAGTGCCTATCACACTTCAGGGCCAGAATTACATCCCCGTGTGAACAGCAAGTTTCAAAAGAAGATCACTCTGCCAAGTACTTCCTGCTGCACACAGGAAGCTGTGAGGAAGTGGCCGGTCCCTGGCAACAGTACAAATGTAGATCTTTCCAGTTAAAACTTCTTTTGGCTGGTGCTATTCTGTGGGGAAGTGAGGAAAAGGCCAATATACACCCATGGCCTGAAGGGCAGCGGGGAAGCACACACACACACACACACACACACACACACACACACACGTTTGCAAGCACCACTGCATTGACCTGCCTTGCTCAAAATTGACAGATTGGGGTGGTAGCATCATCTGCTCTGGCTTTGGGCTCAGAGACTGGCGAGCTTCTAATACAAGCTTACCACTTACCTACAGAATAGCACTGACCAAGAGAGTTTTTAACAGGAGAGATCTACATTTGGTTTGTACAGTAGCCAGGGAGGGGCCACCTCCCCACAGCTTCCTGTGGGCAGCAGGAAGTACTTAGTGGAGACACATTTCATAGCTCTTAGGACAGCTTCTCTTGTTTGCCTTTCCTTTCAGCCTGTGAGAACCTGCTTTCCATCTGGAAGCCAAGCGGAGCTCAGCTGTAGGGTAGGAAAATCCGGGATCCTGGCTTCTTCGGAAAGTGGCAAACAGGACGTTTTTTGCTTTATCTCAGCGACTGTTTGGCCTAGCAAACCCTCCTAAATGAACTCCCAGCATGCGCTCAGGAAGAGGCTCGCCTTCATCAGGGCCGCATTTGCATGGGTTGGACTGTAGGGGGTGCAAGCGCTCCACTGCGGCCCCGAGGACGGCTGCGTACAGGGTCAGACCCCACGCTGAATAGGCCTTTATCACGGAACAGAGCCGGCTTTCTAAGGATCCAGCCTTTAAGAAAGGGATCAAATCAGCATGCGTTTTGACAGTGTAAGCTGCAGTCTTCAACTCAAAGCCCTGAGCGAGAGCTCGGAGAAGGAGGGGAGCCCTTCCTCAACTGTGAAATACCGCCAGAATCCCCCAGCGCTGAAATCTTCAGGATCATTCCAGTGGATTCCAAGAGCCATGCACGCACAAGCCGGCTGCTTTGTGCAAGTGGAGGAAACACAGCAAGAGGCTGCATCTGTGGAAGAGAGCGGCTTCAAGGCTCTGGGAACACAGGCCTGCCCTGTTTTTCATCGGGTCTGGGAGAGGGGCTGCGTTTTTCTGAGTCTCTATTTAAAATGACTAAGCCTGTTCTTTATGGTGGAACCCTCAGAAGGCCCACTGTCCTTCCTAGCAAGCCCGCTCCGCGATCCAGGAGACCATTTAGAGGCCACACCCTTGTTTCCACAGAGTTCTCCCAGGAGCCTGGGAGTCTGCGAGGGCAGAGTTCAGGTCCACCTACTGTAGGTGGTCAGTGATGCATGGCTGATACCCGCATAAGAGGCCGCTGGCCTGTGGGACACCTCTTGCTCCTCTGGAACGTCCCTTCAGACGCCTTTACTCAGCACATTTGAAGAGCACGTGCTTGAGTAAGAGCACTTAGGAAAATGAAGGAAAGCGTTATCTGCTCTTGTCTCAAATAACCAGGCAGAGGGGATTATGGTTAGAGAGGAGGGAACAAAAGAAGGAAAATCATTTGTGGTGACAGAAATGCGAACTTAAGCAAAGACTCTTAACTTATGCTTCTATCAGATCCTCAAATTAGCTGTATTGTTCAGAAAGAAAGAGAAAGAAAAAAAGGACCACCATTTAAGAATGGCCATCCCACACAGAAGGCTTGAGGGCAGGGCACCCAGTCCAAGACAGTGTGTGTCTTTGAGGCTGGTGCTTGAGGGTGAAGGGTAATAGTGTAATAGTGTGTCCATGTGTTGCCTCCCACTCCCACCCTCCCAGTCCCTGTGTCCTTCCTCCGTCCCTGTTCCCCTCTCCCCCCCCCCCCTCACATACACTAGAGAGGTATGTTGGAAAGCTGTTTTGGCACTGGGAGATTTTCATAGAGATATGCAAAATTTTATTTTCAGAGTTTTCCAGGTGACAGTAAGAAACGTAAAGCCTACTGTTAATACAGTTTCTTCCTAAGTGTGTAAGATCATCTAGATGCTTTGGAAATTAATATATATACATATATACACGCACACACATATATATTAAAGCAAAGAAGATTGGAAAATATTATTTTTAGGTTCCCTGGATCCCCCCTTTTTTTCTTTCCACTTACTGTAATCTTGTCAATCATTTTTCACAGACAGAGATGATAACAGAAGGACAGGCCTCAAGGCTCTGCGTGTTCACAGGAGCTTCTGAGCTCTGATGGATACAGGCAGGGCTCTTAACCACATGTCCACCCTCATAGGAAAATGACCCCGGTGTCCAGCTACAGACTGACACAGAGAGCGCACACCCCAACCTGGGAACTTACTTTATATTTCTCATAATCTACAGAGCATTGATCCTCTGGGGACTCCGTACATCATACTGACATTCTTTTCTCAACCTAATGGTTTGTTTTATTATCTGAGAAGTGTCTCCTCCGGTGAACTGTTATTTTAACCCCACTGTGACCATGGAGCTGCATTCCGTCCACCCAAGCGGCTCTCCCATCCATCAGGGCTGGGCTCGCTTCTGCCTCCAGAAGCCCAGAGGCGAAACTTCAGGGGTCAATGATTCAGGGTGGACAGTGGGAACACATTCGCCCCTGGGAATGATACATATGTGCCTTCCTGACAGCGTTTTCCAATCTCACTTCTTCCCAACCCGAAGTCTAAATGCATTTCTGTCCCCTTTGAACCCTCAGTGACCTTGAAGAACATGCGAACATCTACATCGGATTCTCGTGATTGTTGAAACGAACTTTTAGATATTCTAAACAGCAATATGTCTCTTGATTTGTTCTCATTCTTTTTTGTTGGCTTTATGTTTTCATACTTATTTATTTCTTTTATTATTTTACTTATTTACCTTGGGAAACCGAGGGCCCAGGAGTTTGTTCCCTTAGCATCTCAGGACGGACCCTGTCAATCCCTGAGGAGGAGGTGTTACTAAGCTCTATTTCTTTCCCCCCTGAATTTGCTTTCACGCATGAATCATCCTGATCAATATTTTAGCTAATCTCATAAGAAGAATGTCTACTAAACAAAACAAAACAACAAAAAAAAAAAAAAAGAGAGAGAGAGAGAGAGAGAGAGAGAGAGAGAGAGAGAGAGAGAGAGAGAAAATTTGAATAAAAATATCAGAGAAACACAATTTCCGACTCTTTCCCATTGGTTTTCCTTTTTGGTAGAGCCCACTTGCTCAGCACACTGGCATGGACAAGATGAAGTGCGCCATCGGTCACCATGGTTCACTACCAATCATCTGGGAGCTTGGGATTCCAGATGTCTCCTTCAGTTGCTGGCGCTGCTAAGCTCCTAAAGGAATAGTTCACAAAGGTTTGCAAATATTGTTCCCTGTGTGTTGCAAATATTCACAGCTAGTTTGCAGAAATGGTTTGCACTTAGTCTGGAGCACTAGGCACAGAATCAGGAGGCAGAGAAAGCAGGCAGAGGACGTGCAGATGATGGTGTCTCACCTTACTCCTCCATGCCCTCTGGTCCTAGCTCTTTCAGCAGGATCTGCATAGAACTGGTCCTGTCAACAATCCATCATGGACAGGGGCGGAGACCATGTGGCCCACCTCTCCTCCCTCAGCAGCTTTCAGAAAGGAATGGCTCTGGGAGAGGGTGCCTTCCTATTCCTTCAGTGGGGTAGTCAGTGCCAGTGACTACACACACACACACACACACACACACACACACACACACACACACACACGCTGGAACAGGAGATCCTCACTAACCTCAGGAAGTCATTATGAAAGATGCTGAAACAGGAGAGGCTTATTTGAAAGAAAGAGAATTCTGCAGGAATGGGAGGAGGCAAGAGAAAGCAGAGGGCTAAATGGCTGAATGCAACCAGAAGACACTAAACTAATTGAATTAGCTGCTTTTCTATTGTCGTGATAAAACAAGATGGCCAAGGAAGAAGGGTTTATTGGGTCTTATGGTTCTGAGGGTGAGAGGCTACCATGGCAGAGCGAAAGCATGGTGGCAGAAGGAAGCTGAGAGCTCATCTTGAATTGTGACCAGGAAGGAGAGAGAGAGAGAGAGAGAGAGAGAGAGAGAGAGAGAGAGAGAGAGAGAGAGAGAGAGAGAGAAAGCAGGGATGGCAGGAGTCTTTGAAACCTCAAAGCCTCCTCCAACAAGGCCCATGTCCTAAGCCTCCCCAAACATCAACTCACCGAACAGTCAAATGCCTGAGACTACAACAGACAACTCTCACTTAAACTGTAGCATTAGTATAAAACCACTTAGATAAGTTAAAATAGAGAGTAAAAGATAGCGAAGGAAGAAAAGAGATGATGATAATCGGGGTTTCCCACAGCTTTGGAAACAGAGCGAGGAGAACAAAGTGAGCTAGCCCTCTCCCTGTGATGGTCCTTAGTCTTAACATCCTGGATGAGGAGGTGCATCGCTACTGCGTTTTTTCATTTTTTTTCCCAATAGGAAATATACAGGCATGTTGCCAGCTTATCAAAGAAACAAGTGGGAAGCCCCAGAACCTGTTGATAAGTGTGAGTGCTTGATGAAAGTGGACAGGTATGACAGCTTGCCCACAGCTGATGACAGGACTCAGCTAAGAAGCTTTAAGTTTGCCCTAATGTGTGTTTGTGCCTCCATGCATGCTGGCCTGAGAAGAATGGGATGACTATCTAGGCAGGAACACTATGAAGCTGTAGGTGCAGAGTCGCGCTTGCACATGGTCCCATCCACTGAGAACAAAGACATAACACCCGCCTCAGCAAATACAGACCAAGGGAAGGGTGGGGATTTTAGGCCCCATTATCTGTTCATTTTCTTTGCAGAGTAGGAGACTGGTGTCAGGGCCACAAACTGGCTAGAGAAAGGCTCTCTCACTAGACTATACACACCCAGAAGCCTCAGGTTTTTTTCATTCTTGCAGCTACTGGAGGGGTAAGCCACCTTCCTTGACCTGCCTTCCTGGATTCCATGTTAGTTGCTGGAATTCCCTAGTGAAGTCTCCCACGCCAGGTGTCCATCCAGCCAAGGACACGAATGTTCTCATAGGTCTACAGCTCTTGCATTCCAGACGAAAGGTGCAGGGTCCTCATCAGGCTGTGACCCTTTGAGTCTCACTGATGTAAGTCGGCTTCGTGGCTTGTCCCATGGCCTCATGGCTTCCCTGGGCCTGCATTCACATAGCTCCACCTGTGTCCACCTTTACACAGTTTCTTCCTCTGTGTGTGTCTCTCTCTCTATCCCTTTAGGATACCAATAATATTCATGCCTTGGATGGCCAGAGGCTTTGTGTGTAGGTAAAGAGGAACAGAGCTGTGATGAAAGAGGAAGAGAAAGAGAGTAAGTATGGTACACAGTTTTCAGAAGAATGAGCATGACTGGCTGATGGAGAAAGAGACAATAATGAAGGACTGTGGCTAGGAGTCACGTGTGCATACACTTTTAACTCCTGAACCCATTTAGTCTCTATGCCAGTAAGATTTTCCATCAATGCTTGCTTGGATGTCAGATGCTAGCACAGTAGTTAGCACTACTGACCAGAACCTCATCTGTACAACTTGATGAGGTCACTTTACCTCTCCCTGAGTTCTGTCCTCAATGCGTATTTTAATGAGGAAGTAGTGTTGATCAGTTACCTGCCTCTTGTGTTGTTGGACTTCTGTCTAAGGTGAAGGATGTCAAAAGTTCTGCCCTGGAAAAGGGACCTTATTTCAACTTATCTTGATTACAAGGGCCCTGTCTACTTCCCGTCATATCCTTGGCTTCGTCCATGATTCTGGGGCCTCCACTCATGTTGAAGTTATGTGTGTGTGTGTGTGTGTGTGTGTGTATTTAAAGTTATATATTATATACTTTTGTATATTGCTTTACAGATATATGTATATGTAATATATACATTACATATAAAATATATTACTTTATATATATTTTATATATATTATTTTAATTATACTTTAACCCACTCTTAGATACTGACAGATTCCCCTTTATGTCCCGCAAGCATACCTGGACTTCTATAAACACATATTTAAATTATCTCAGCATTTCCAGATGTTCATATTAGAAAGGGTTCCTTACCAGCATTATGAATTTGCTGGGCCCAGAAACCTCCAATTCACGGTTATAAAGACAGACCAGGGCTACTTGAAATCAAGAAGCTATTCCTAGCCAAGAAGGCCTTGCATACAGGTCACGTGGAGAAGTGTGAGTCTTCCAGGAATCATTATGCTCTTTCAATGGGAAGAAAAGTTGAACAGAGCGATGAAGACTTGGATATAAGCCCAGTGTAGAGGTTCCCATCTCTAATATCAGCACTGGAAAGACAAAGGCAGGTGAATTCTGTGCCAGCCTGGTCTACATAGTGAGTTCTGGGTCAGCCTGAGCTAAGTAATGAGACCGTCTCCATAAACAAAATAAAGATTTGGCTGTAATTGAATGTAGGTCTACAGAGGATTCTAAACAACAGTCAAGCTTTTGGATCCATATGCTAAAAGGTGTGTATTGTGTGTTTAAAACTGAAATGTTTGTGCTTTGAAAAGTTGTGTAATTACAGATGGATTGAAGAGATATTTGATTTAATAAAAGGAGGGCACTTAGGATGCATTGGACATAATCTAAGCATAAAGTGATAATAACCCTAGGACTATACACAGGGAAAAACCATTCTTACTTTGAATAATTTAGGTTGTTTTAAAAGCTGAAGACATGCTACTCTCAGATGGACTAGTCAAATGGTTCAGTTGAAAAGGGGCTGGGGTGGGGCTTGGTTTATGAGTCCTCCCAGTGTGTGCTCATGTGTCTCTTTGGATCTATCTACAAGCTGTCAATCACTCAGGTTGCTTGCTTGCTTTGACAACCCAAACATCTCTTGCCTCAGAATGCAGACATCACCCAAGGCCATGCAGGGCTCTGCGTGGGCTCTGTGGAAGGAGGGACAGCCTCCCTCTGGCTGTGTCTCTCCCCTCCCCTCTCTTCTTTTTTTTTTTTGTTATCTGTCCAAACACCAAGGATGCACTCTTTTCCTTTTTGTCCTCATGCCCCACTGAAATGCTTGTTCTTAAAACAAATGGTGATTGGTAACAATGACAACGTAAAATATGTGTTGAATTAGTGTGCTGGCTAGTTTCATGTCAGTTTGACACAAGCCAGAGTCATTCTGGAGGAGAGAACCTCAATTGAGAAAATGCCCCCACTGGAGTGGCTGTGGGCAAACCTGTGGGATGTGTTCACAAAAACTTACACGCATGTGTTTTCACGAAAAGCTGTCTCAAGTGATTCATCTGCATCCTCTACCCTTTACCAACATGACACAAGAACCCATGACATAAAACAGAGTGAAGGAAAAGAGATAGAATTCAGAGGAAACACTTGCCCCAAGAAAGCATCTGACCAATGAGGCTACGATGATCCATCATATCAAACCAGACAGAAAAACACTGGATGCCCCATTAGTAATGCAACATCACAAAACATGGGGGAAAGCCACAGTAAGTGTCTGTCAAATTTAGCTAGTAGCGTGAGGTATCAGCGTGGTATATTCACTGACACACACACAATGTACATACTACAGAAAGTCCAGCAGACAAGCACTTTTACCAAACAGAAGTCAAGGCCCCTGTAGGTAATGTTGACTTTTCTTTAAAGAAAAAAAAAATGAGCGAAGAAAGGGAAACAGAGAAACAGAGGAAGAGAACAGTAAATGAATGTACAACAATAAATTTAAGTACTAAAGGGCTTTAGAAAAGTCAGAAGCAATGATTTGTGAGTAAACAGATTCTATAATGCTTTGGTGCTGCAAAATGGCTCACTGAGCAGTGGTCCCTGATAGGCTGAATGTGTTGCCTGGAACTCACATGGTAGAGGAGAGAACAGACTCCTCCACGTTGGTCCCTAACCTTCACACGTATGCAGTGCTGTGGCATGCTTCCACTACAATAAATAAATTAACAAATAAATAGTGATCATAAACTTCAAAGACTTTTTTCTAATGTGTGAGATTGAGCTATGATTAGAAGTAGCTTTGTCTACAGAATCAGAGGCAAAGCAACAGCCCCAGGACCCAGGATGAGTGTCAGGCCAAAACTGGCCCAGGGTGAGATCTTAGGAACTTGGAAAATCAAGATCCAAGCTCTATCAGCTGAAGTTCTTGATCCACATGAGCTGACAAAACCCATTTCCATGCACATCAGGGGATTCGGCCATGCTAATTTTATAAAAACAAAACATATAAAATAGGAGATAATCGATACCAGAAAATGGAAAGAAAATGGGTAAAGTAAATTGGAATAAATAAATTCTAAATGAGTATTATTATTATTCAAAATGGATACAAATGAAGGGGTAAGTACAGCAGGGTTATATAATCCACTTGGTGTGAAAAAGAATCTATTTAAAACCCCAAAGTGTATCCTCCAAATAAAAGAAGGAAAAGAATTTTGAAAGGAAGGAGAAATCCTTGACTAGACACAGCTAAGGATGGTATTAGGAAATATAAAGACACGGACAAGAACATGTCACAGAAGTGAAAGAGGTGAAAAAGTTAAGTGAAAGCCAACAAAGTAAGAGCGAGTACCACACGCCATAAAAACAAAATTATGTAAAAAAAATGTAAATAGAAAAATCTTGACTACATCAGAGTTAGGGGTTCGATGTTTGTTACTTATATTATCCTTGAGACTTGATAGCCTATGACCATATAGTGGAGGAGGAGGGTCCCCTCAGTCATAGACCTAGGGGAGAGGAACAGGGTGAAAGCGGGAGGGAGGGAGAAACTGGAGAATACAAGTGATGGGATAACCATTGAATTGTAATCTGAATAAATTAATTAAATAAAAGTAAAAAAAACATACAATCATAAAATAATTAAAAACTTTGCAAGAACAAACTCATATCTGCTAATGTGAATCGTCAAAATTATTTGGAACATTGCAACAAAAGCAGGAATAGGCAGCTTGAAGATGCTCAGGACAAAACAGTAGAAGACCTACTTCCGCACTCAATCTGTTTTTAAACTATGTGGCTAAATTCAGTTTATTTTCAGTCTTGCAGAGATAACAGCTTACTACTCCTTGACTATGCCCTAAAAACAAAACAATATTAACTAAGGATTTCATTTTTTTCATGTTATGAGTTTCTTTTATTAATGCTTTTATGAAATTATTTCTATTTATTTCTTTTTGTTTTGTTCTTCTTTTTCTTTTTTTCTTTTAAATTTATTTTTTAAATGTATTCACTTTACATCCCAATTGCAGTTCCCTCCTTCATCTCCTCTCAATCCCCTCTCTCTCCCTTCCCCTCCCCCATGCCCCTCACCTAGTCCTCAGAGAGGATGAGCTCCTTTCTCCTATCAACCCAGCCTATCATGCCTGCATCCTCTTTCTCTGTGGCCTCTTAAGGCATTCCAGCAAGGGGGAGTGATCAAATATTAGGCAACAGAGTCCATGGCAGGACAGTCCCTATTCTGCTTACTGAGGATGCCTATGGAGACTGAGCTGCCTATCGACTACATCTGAGCATGGGACCTAGGTCCTCTCCATGCGTGGTTCTTTCCTGGTCCGTCCTTCTCCTCAGATCCCCCTGGGCCTAGAATTATTGGCTCTGTTGGTCTTCTAGTGGAGCTTTTGCCTCTCCAGGTCCCTCTATCCACCTCTCTTCCGTAAGACTCCCTGTGCTCTTCCCAAAGTTTGACTATGAGACTCAACTTCTGTTTTGACCCCCTGCTGGGTGGAGTCTTTCAGAGGACAACTACGGTAAACTCCTATCCTGTTTCCTCTCTTCATCATCTTCCAGTGTCTATTCTATTTGCCCTTCTGAATGAGAATTAAGCATCCTACCTAGGGTCCTCCTTGTTACTTAGCTTCTTTAGGTCTGTATATTATAATGTGGTTATACTGTGTCATATGCTTAATATCCACTTACACATGATTGTGTGTCCTTCTGAGTCTGGGTTACTTCACCCAGGATGATCTTTTCCAGCTCCATCTATTTGCCTGTAAATTTCATATGTCCTTTTTTTTTTTTATTATGTAGATGTACCCCAATTTCTTTATCCATTCTTCCGATCAGGGACAGTCACTTGATTTTTTACAAAGAAGCCAACATCATACAATGGAAAGAAGATAGCTTCTTCAACAAACGGTGCTGATCTAACTGTATGTCTACATGTAGAAAAATGCAAATAGAACCATATTTAATCACCTGGCAGAAAACTCAAGTCCAAGTGGGTCAAGGACCTTAACCTAAAACCAGAAACACTAAATCTATTAGAAAAGAAAGTGACAGCACAAGCTGGTTAGGATGTGGAGCAAGAGGAACGCTCCTCCATAGGTGGTGGGAGTGCAGACTTTGTACAACCACTTTGAAAATCAATCTGGCATTTTCTCAGAAAATTAGGAACAGCTCTACTTCAAGACCCAGCTACACCATGCCTGGTATACCACCCGAAAGATGCTCCACCGCACCAAGGCCATTTGCTCAACTATGTTCATAGAGGCACTATTTGTAACAACAAGAAACTGGAAACCACCCACATGCCCCTCAACTGAAGAATGGATGAAGAGATTTCATTCTTTACGAACACATTCCAATAGGAAGAACTAGAATAAAAGTGCCTGAGAAAACTGACAACAAATTCATACTAATAGCATAGTTAACTACTGAAAAATGTTTGGTATGTTTTCTTAAAAATGAAGAAGCTGATAGTAACAGTATGACTGTTAGATGAGGATTGGGAGGGAAGTTACCTCAGGGGAGCCCTTGTTTGTTTTGAAGGAGGACAGACGCAATAGGACAACTTAAAGAAGTGACAGAAATCACTTCAATGTCTAAGGTTACTCATGATAGTGAGGTGAGGACAGTAGGTGGGTAGAGGGCTTGACAGTTGGCTTATGGACACATGTTTGTGATGAGTTAGGAAACTACAAAGAATTCTCGTGACTAGGCTGCCTTTAAGGGGAAAAGAAACGTGTGAGGGAGATGGAGCTGCAGAGAAAAGCAGAGAATCAGCCAGTTGACTGATTCTTAGCATTCCCACTACTTAACAAGAAAAATTGAAGATAAGATGATGTACCATCTCTCATTTTGTGATTGCCTCCATAGGGGTCTATGAATTTCCTCATGGTTTTGCATTGGTGTGTGTGTATCCATATGGTGTGTGTATGTGTGTGTGTGTATCCGTTGTGTGTGTATGTGTGTGTGTATCCGTTGTGTGTGTGTGTGTGTGTGTGTGTGTGTGTGTGTGTGTAGCATGATGGTTATTCACCTGTGTGGTTATCTGACTTCAGCCCTGCCCCAGTCTGAACACTACACTCACAATGGTGCATCCTCTTTGTGACTCTGCTGTGAGATTAGTGATTCTGTGATCCTCTTCATCAGACGTGGAAACTGATTCGCCCAGGGGTTGTACGATGCACCAACATTTGCACAGATATAGGCCTGCTGCTCTGCCTTCTCAGTGAGCAACCTCACTTCTTCTGGGACTCCTGGTCCGAGCCTCTGTCATGACTCTTCCTTCTGTGGGGCCCTTCCAAGTACCTCAGACATCACATATTTCCCAGTGCTTTTAGAGTTTTCAGTATGGCTGAGAATGTCTCAAGACACAGTGTTGCCTCGACACTTCTCCCCCTGCAGAACTCGAGGGACTCTGAGCATTGTTGCACAGTACAAACCGTGGCGCCGGGGGGAGGGGGTGACTCAAAACCCTATGGGCTGGTGATACACACCTTTAAATGTTTGGAAACTTTCAGTTATGTTTCTATGCGTACGTTTCACAAAACAGGTTAAGTGCATAGTTCTGCATATTCTATCTGGTGTTAGATAATGAAATATTTTCAGCATTTTAAATATTTTTCAGATAGTAACCTTCTAATTATTGTTTACCGTCTCATCTTTTTACTCCAATTTGTTGATACTTCAATTAGTAAACTTTAGACAGTTTCTACACAGTATACTAAATCAATATTATTATATTTATTCTTATATTATGTGTATATTTATTACTTTGGAGAGAAAAAAAACTTCAGAAAAAATATTCCTAGGCTAATAAATATTCCCATATTTTGAATTTTATTATAAGGTTTCACAGAAATGTATTAATTAAAATCTCATCAGAAATGGACCAACTACCAATTTTATGGAACCTGACAGCATGGCCTACATCCTTTTCTGCAATTAAATGACTCGATTGTACAAAGAAACCAGTTTAGGTCTTAGAAGTGTTGTTTCTATGATCATTTCAGACATAACACACCAATAATAACAAACATTAAGGAGCGTGCTATGGAGGTAGTTTCCAGAGAGCTCTCGGCTAAGAACATGTCCAGCATGCTATGGAAAATAGAGCAAAGCATTTTTAGGTGGAAAAGAAATTTAACAAAAAATTATAGAAGGAGCAATGTGGCTAACAAATTCTATGGTGCATGCAAAAATCCAGAAATAAAATGAACATGTGACATGAAATAATATCATTGAAAATAAGTCTAATGAGGAATAACAACTGAGCAGCAGTGGGGACCCACCTTGTACCAGGGGCATCAGCAGTCACTGAACTTCAACATTTGCACAGTCTCTTGACTTATGTAATTACCACTCAGCATATTTGTGGGTACATATATTCTGAGTGGTCTATAGAACTGGATATTGACTGAAAATACTAACTATGCCAAGTTACTCAAGAGAAAGTCTGCCTTAGCTCTGTCAGAAGCAGTATAAAAGCACAATTCAAATAGCTACCTATTCCATGTTAGTGTCTGTGGCTATTTCTCCCTGTCATAGCTAGCCACTATCCACTACAAGTGAGTCTGCCTCTCTCCCTCATACCTGCAGCACATAGAGATACAAAGTGCAGAGGCAAGTAATTAGAATGACTTAATGGTCTTTGGGTGTAAGAAATGGAGATGTCTCTATTCCTTCCAAATGGGATCACTGTACTAGAGACTGCAGTTGGCTGTGTGTCTGAGTTGAACATAAGGGTCGGCAGTGCTGGCCCTTCCAGGAGAGGGGGACTGTGCAGTGAACCCGTGTATGGTGCTCTTCCCCAGTCCTTGTAAGGCTTGTGGCTCCTTCAATGCCACTGAGACTGGAATGTTCTCTAGTTTTACTCTGTGAGTCATGGGGCTATGAGAGTAGCCTACTTCTGCAGCTAAAAGATCTTAGGGCAAGTGAGAGAGGCAAGACTTACTGGGCAGTGGGCAGGTAGGAGATGCAAAAATGACTTTGACCAGAAGCTCCCTGGGTCCGTCCTTTCTCTGCCAGAAGAGACGAATGTGTCAATAGAGCTCCAGGCATAAAGGTGCTGATCAACAGTTTATGGGGTGTTTAAAAGCGCTAGACTCCATTGAAGAGCTTTACAGTTGTGATAGAAAATGTATGTACTGTGCTGGTGTGTGTGTGTGTGTGTGTGTGTGTGTGTGCGCGCGCGCGCGCGCACATGCACGTGTGCTGAGAACTTACACATGAGAACTACAAAAATGGGTTACCACTACATTTCTGAGGATGAAGAAGTCAGAGCCTGCTCTCTTGCACCAGAGGCAGAAGGCTACAGACTTAGTACGCAGTCCTGCCTCTGACTGATGAAGTGCAGGTGCAAAGCTTATTTTCTGCTCCTTTGCATTCACAGTTTATCAGCCAAGATTGCCATGCATTGGAACAGATTTTGTGGTTCGTTGGGCCACAGTGATCTACGATGCCTGCTGCTAAAAATTCACTCCTGGAGGCAGAGAAATCCTGACGTGGAGAAGAAAGTCATTAGGATTGGAGTTGACTACTCCTTTCCGCCTTCAAGATGTGACATTTGAATGTCCCTTGTATAAGTCCTACCTCTATGTGCTTTAGAGGTACATGTGATCTTTCTATGGAAGGCAGCACTTAAACAGTAATACTGATATTTCTCACTTTTGTGTAAAATTCATAAAGAAAAATGTATAGAGATGAAGTATTCACTAAGTTGGATTTTGGGATAGATGGTGGAGGCAACCTGTCTCCTGCAGTGTATGCTTTCACACACCTGCTGCTCTTGGAAAGACCAAAAGTCATTATTGTCATGTTAAGGTCAATTTCAGTGTGATTGATACTTACCAAGTGAGACCTTTAGGTGACCTTGGAATCAGGTGTTTCTGTGACACTGCTCCTATGAGCACTTTACACACATGTGGACACTTTGGCAATATTTACATTTTGGCAATGTTCATGTTTGTCTATGCACATGCATGCTCATCTTGAAAGAAAGGCAAAGGGGTTCTTGTGTGCAGTATCTGAGATACCTCACTTTCAACTATGCCCACTATGGTTTCCAATCTTGGTGTGGATGACTCTGCCCCCTGTGAATGGAACTATGGTTTTAAATAATGCTTACATCAGGAGAAACCTGTAGTTGCTCTTCAACCTTCCCCAAGGCTCTCTGTGACTTTCCAGTTCCAAATGCTAACGACTGGTTTGGCCCATGCTGTTATGTAATGTCTAATGATGTTTCTAAAGATCCATCACCAGATTCCTATTACATCTGATCCATGCTAAGAAGGACAACCTTAGAAGGGGAAACAATGACACAGTCCATATCTTTGGCCAACTGAAAGAGTAGGCAAAGATACATCCATATGCTCTTGCCACTGACACAGGTGCCAATCCTATTGCAGGGTCTCATGAAGAGGAGTGAATCTGACCCCCCTCTCCCATACACACACACACACACACACACACACACACACACACACACACACACACAGCCTATGGAGCCTCCTGGCAAGGTCTGGAGACTTTCGTTATCTTTCTCTATCCTATGGTGGGGATGCTGTGCACATCTAATGTGAGTTAGAAAACATGATGATATTAAATGTCCTGTAATGAACAGCACAGCACTCACCACAGGATTGGAATATTCAGGCTGGAACAATCATGCAAAAAAATGCCAACATTTTTTATCTTATCAATTCACATTGTGCTTAAAGTGACCAAAAATGTTTTCTAAATTTTATGTGAGTAGTTTTGTTTTCAATTTTTTTACTTTTTTCTTCATTAATATATTCATTCATTTTACATCCCAATTGCAACTCCATTTCCTCTTCTCTTCCCAGCCCCTCCCACTCACCCACTTCTCCCATAGCCCCTACCCTACTCAGGTACCAACTCACTCTGGCACATCAAGTCTCATCAGGACTAAGTGCTTTCTCTTTCACTGAGGCAACACAAGGTGGCCCTGCTAGGAAAATGGGATCCAGAGGGAGGCAACAGAGTCCAAATCAGAGACAGCTCCTTCTCCAATTGAGGACCAAGCAGCTCAGCAGCTTCATATGAGTAGGGAGCTTAGGACCAGTCCATCCATGTCTTTCCTTAGTGGTTCAGTTTCTGAGCCTCCATGGGCCCAGGTTAGTTGGCTATTTAGGTCTTCTTGTGTCATTGATCCTTCCAGCTCCCTCAATCTTTCTCATAACTGTTTCACAAAACTCCCTGTGGAAACCCTAGAACGTAAAGAAGCAAACACACCCAAAAGGAGTATATAGCAGGAAGTAATCAAACTCAGGGATGAAATCAATAACTTAGAAACAAAGAGAACAATACAAAAAATCAATGAAAACAAGAGCTGGTTCTTTGAGAAAATCAACAAGATAGACAAACCCTTACCCAAACTAACTAAAAGGCTGAGAGACACTATTGAAACAAACAAACAAAATACTCAGAATGAAAACTGAGACATAAAAGCAAACATTGAAGAAATGCAAAGAAGCATTAGGTCTTACTTCAAAAGCCTGTATTCCACAAAATTAGAAATTTTTAAATGAAATTAATGATTTTCTTGATAGAGTCTGCTTACCAAAGTTAAATGGAGATCAAGTAAACAATTTAAACAGTCCTATAATCAATTCCTAAGGAAATATAAGCAGTCATCAAAAGTCTCCAACCTACCCTCCACAAAACAAAATCCCACAAAACCCAGAGCCAGTTGGTTTCAGTGCAGAATTCTACCAGATATTCAAAGAAGAGCTAGTACAAAAACTCCTCAAACTATTAAACAAAATAGAAACAAAAGGGACATTGCCAAACTCATTCTATGAGGCCGCAGTCATCCTGGTACTTAACCCACACAAAGACTCAACAGAGAAAGAGAGTTTCAGCTAAATTTCCCTTATGAACATTGATGCAAAAATACTCAATAAAATACTCAGAAATTGAATCCAAGAATGCATCAAATACATCATTCACCATGATCAAATAAGCTTCATCGCAGGGATGCAGGGATGGTTCGCCATACAAAAATCTATCAATATAATATACCATATAAACAAACTGAAATTTAAAAAAAATCACATGATGGTCTTCAATTATATATATTATTTTTATATATTTATTTCACAAACAAATGTTTCTTCACTCTCAGTTGTAACTGTTGTTCCACATTTTTCTTACTTTTGGGTTTTTGCTGTAATCTTTTAGTTAGCAAAAGTACCTTGTTGACTGCTCATCAAGGGAAAATAAATTCTCTATGTGTAAAAAAATTACGAAAACTGAGAATAAAACCTACAAAACATCAAGTGTGCTAGTACTTGATCTATAAATGTTCAAATAGCTTCAAGTTGTGTGTGTGCCATACGGAGTTCTTTTGAGTGCTTTGTTGATTTCACATTGACCTTTTAGAGCCGTAGCAGCCCCACTGACACCAAAGATGCTTTGAATAGAAAAGGCTGTTATGATTGTCTTAATCCTCTTTCTATAACAAAATACCTGAGGGTAGGTAACCTGTAAAGAATAGAAGTTTCCTTGGATCACAGTTCTGGTGTTGGGAAGCCCAGAGAACAGAGCTAGACTTTTCTCAGCATTGGTACCACCATCCTGCCACATGATGGCATGGCAGAGGGCACCACTTAGAGAGAAATAGTAAAACATGTATCACCTCAGGTGTCTCTTCTTTTTTGCAGAAAAGCCATGAGCTCATGACCTCTTATAATCCCAGTCATTTTCCAGAACCTACTCTAAATATCATCAGTGAGTTAATCTGATGATCCAATATTCAAATGTACTTGGAAGCAAACATCCAAAAGGTATTGCCTGCTGAAACCACTGTGAAAGACACACCACACACTGTGCTTTTCCCACCTTTCCTGACAGGACACAGGCAGACAAGTCCCAAGACTTTTTAGCCTTACATACGTAGTCCAGTGGCAGATTATTTACACACTAGTCTTGTGAAGCCCACATGAAATATTTTATACAGGAGATTTTTTGTTGAGGAATCTTCTCATTCTCCTTTAACGTAGTTTCTTTTGTTTCATCCTTAACAAAGAAAAGATGAGTGAGACCAACAGAGGACACGTGTGCCTGACATGGCACATACTGGAGGTCAGAGGTTGATTTTTTAAGAGTTGATTCTTATCTTACAAATAAGTTGAGGCAGATTTTTTTCCTGCCACTGTACAGTGATTTCTAGTCCCATTGGTCCACAGCTTCTGGCTGATTCTCCTGTCTACCCTAGTCTCACAGTGGGAATCTGGGATGATAGAGGGGCGTCCCTACATCTGGCTTTTTAAAGGGCTTCAGGGGACTTAGCTCAGGTTATTGGGCTTATGTGTCCAGAGTGTTTACCTTCTGAGCTGTTTCACTGTCCTTATTCTTTAAATGTGGCAGGGTAGAGAATGTGGTTACTCTTACATTCATGTGACTGTAGGTTTTCTGGGAAACAGACAATACTGTCTAAAAGAAAACAGATAAACGATGAGGCACTTGACAACTGAGGAGCCATGCAGTCAACTGAGTGACTTGTGAACAGAGCAACCTGGTGAATTCGTTCCTTCCCCGTGGATGAGACCAAATACCCATTAAGAAGACACCTGAGGCAGGAAGGCTTTATTTCTTCTTAGAGCTATAGGGGACTCAGTCTGCCATGGCAGGGGAGGCTTGGTGTCAGGAAGGCGAGGCAGCTGAATATACTGAGTTACTTCCGGGAAGAAGAACGTGACCCATGCTGGTGATCAGCTTGCCCTTCTCTTTGTATGTACCTGGGACCTTAACTCAAGGAATGGTGCTGCCCCCATTATGGGTGGGTTTTCCTGCTTACCTATATATTTCCTCATAGATGTGAAGGCTTTCTCTTCAGTGTTTGTAGAGTTTCTAGTTGACAGTGTTAGCCATCATAGCTAGAATAGAAACTGTTTTACTATGAAACATTCAAGGTAAGGAAGAGACAGATTAAAGTTTGGAAAGTTATTCTTGAAGTGAAAATTTCTCAAAACATGAGGTTTCTTTTAGTCCATCCAAGAGAAAGAAGCAATAGACATGTCTGTGCAGATAGATTAGTCCTCCGTTTTTCTCACCTGACCTACTTAAAGGCATTCAATGATGGGGGCATGACCCAAGTAAATCCCAGGCAATATAAGTATGTTACATAGGCACAAATATATGCTGTAAGCCAAGTGTGTCCCATAGGCAGAATATCTCCCAATGTAACATATGTCTCAGATGCATAAGGGAAGTGACAGAAAGAAAGGAGAGGGGAGAAGGAAGAAGATGAGGAGGATGAGGAGGAGCAGAGGAGGAGGAAAACAATAAGAATAAAAGGAAAGGAGGAGAAGTAGGCCTGGAGGGAGGTGGGGGATTTGGGGAGAGTGAACATCTTTTGCTCTGATACCATTTTGTGAATTCTGTGGAAGCATCTAGCAGGGACTGACTAGGGAATATTTTACTGCTCATGTGTTCATTAGTGCATGAACTACAATATGCCTTAGGCAGAAAATGTCATGCCATAAACCGGCAACAGAGATGTCCCGCATTCGTCACCATGCCCATGGTTACTGAGTGCCTACTGGAAGCGAGCTCTACACAAGCACATCAGCAAACAAACAGGTGACTCCGGACCCTGCTCCTTGCTCTTTAGTTTAATCTCCTGATGACTCCAGGTCGTTCTCTGCTTGAGAACCAAGGTAAGAGGAGAATTTCACTATTTATTTAATAAAATTAGTTAAGAGGTGAACAGAAAACATTGATGACACAAGGTTTTGTTTTATTTTTATAAGCAACATACTTAAATATTTCATCTGGGGAAGCAAAATGGTTAAAAATGGGTCAAGATCAAACGTCCACCTAAGTTACATCACCTACAGTTCCACAGAGAGAAGGAATGGAAGGCCAAAAAGATTGGTTTGAACTCAGAACTTCTCATAGATGTGCACTTCTGTTCAGTGCTGAGCTTTTTGGGGCTAGTGGAAATAACATGGCACTCGAGACATCGGGGCATGTTCAAACCCTGGAAATCTCTCACTTTTGAGACTTAAAATCTCATCCTGAGAATGGAAGGCATGGAACAAAGCTCTCTTTCTGCTTTCTGTGCCTGCCTCAGGAGCCCGTGATACAGCCCCAAGGTTACAGGTGGTCAGTCACGTGAGCTTGTCTCCTGTTATCTTTCCCTATGCAAATACAGCATTTCCAGCATCCTAGTCGCAGCCAATGACACACTTTCATCCTCAAAACCCCCTCCCACTGGCCAAGGTGTATAAATCCCTGTTTCACGTGCAATAAAGGGACCAGCATCATCTACTTTATCAGTGACCATTTGAAACTCGTTCACCGCTGGATCTCCAGGCTTGACTTTTGGCTGCTGCTGAAGCGCCTCTGCTATTTATTGGAGAGCCAGTGTGGATCACTGCGGCCATCTTTCTCGCGTGGCTCTACCCACCACAGTGCCCATCTGCTGGAGAGAATGATTGGCTGTCCCAGAAGCAGCCGCGGACTCACCCAAGACCAGCCAAGCCCTCGTTGCCACCTGGCTCAGATTTCCAAGCCCCGAGCTCCCTGCTGCCACCTGGCCTGATGTTGGCAGCCCAGCTAAACCGAGCATTAACACTTTCTGTGGAGAAAATGGTGGTGGCATGGCAGATATGTCCTATTGTTAGAGGTATTGAGATCTCTGACCAGTGCCTGGCATGGACTCGTTACTGGTGTACTAAGATAGCAGTGAGATTATTTTGTATTGTGCAGCTCACCAAGCAGCTAGAGTAGGGACCAGAACCGGCTCTGAACAAGGTGGCAAGCGGGCCCAGTGTGAGCTCTGCATAGGAATGTAGGTTGCCTTGGGATTGGATGTGTGTCATCGGGGGAGTAGCATGACTGTGGTGCTCTAAAAGGACGCTGTTGCTGGAAACCGAAGCACGTGGAGCTCCTGGAGCCTGGCGTACTGTCCACGTGGGCAGCCGAGACCTCTCCCATTTCAGAGAAAAAAAAAAAAAAAAGAAAGAAAGAAAGAAAAAGAAAAAAGAAAAAGAAAATGAGTGACTTAGTGATACTTCCTTGAGGTACTGGACTGCATGCCACCTGGCTGGCTAAGGGCAAGCAGAGAGGGACACTGAGTCTATCTCCTTTGAAAAGTGAGACATCTAAGGTGCCGCTGAATTCATACTTGGGGCACTTTGGCAGTGATTACCGAAGAATGAATGAAGGTCAAGAGTGTTAGATCCAAGAGATAGGATTATATGTCACACACGTTTCAAAAATATTTGTATAAAATAATTCTCAAAGTACCTCATCAGCTTGGCTTGTGGCTTGCCATTCCTGTGTTATATAATATCCATTAGAGATGTTTGGTAGCTGCACCCCGCCCCCCAAGAAATGTCTCGAGAACTTTATCATTTGGGGAATAGTTAAACAGAGCAAATGCCAGCACTAATGTAGCTGTCACAATCACCGTTTTCATTAAAATAAACTTAGGAACTGTGATTGCATCTGAAAGCTGGACAGTGATGGATGGGACAAGCCCCACCACACAGTTTAGGAAAGGCTACTATAATAATGGGCAATGTCCTGTCTAGGTTTTAGGTACAACTTTAATGGTTTTTTTTTTTCATAGCATATACACTGTAAAATATTTTAAAGTCAATAAAAATAAAAATGTTTGGAGTAACTGTAAGAAATAAAAAAATATTCATTCTATTTACAAGTTTGGAAAGTGCCAAATAATTTATCACAGATCTGTGTAAGATGGAACTACTGGTAAAAATAGAAATTGGTCATATGTTGAAGAATTGTATTAATTTCTTCTATTTTATGAGTAAAAGGACTGAAATGATTGCTCTATTAAAGCGAGCCCTTCCTGGGGCTGAGTTAGTAACTCACGTGGTGAGGGGCTTGCATGTCAGCCGGAGGCCTGAGTCTGACCCTCAGAACCCACATAAAAAGCCAAGTGTAGTACTGTTCGCCTGCAAGCACAACACTGGCCAGGCAGGACAGGAATAGCCTTTGTGATGGCAGCCTGATTGGTGTGCTCCAGGTCAGTAGAATCATAGTATTAAAATACAAGCAAGATCATTCCTGAGGAGGGGCACTCAGGATTGTCCCCTCTGCCCAACATGCGTGGGTACGCATCCACATGAACACACACCTACATGTGTGCCCACACATGCACAGATCCATTTCAGAACCCAGAATGCTGGATTTCAGCAGTATCCTATGAACTTGTCTCTGCTGCTGTACAGGAAACAGATGACAGAGGTGCAAGCTCACAACCCCAAGTGACTGGCTTTGTCAAAGAGCAGTACTTTAAAATGTTCTGATAGATTTTTAAATTACTGCAACTTTAAACTTTCTGCTCACACAGCCTCAGCCTTTGGGTAAGAAGTCATGAAAACCAAAGGCATCCAGTTTTCTTGCTGGACAGAAAATAAAACCATATGCAGACCCTCCTGTAGCAGCCTGAGAGGGCCTTGGGATTGTAGCTCAGTGGTAGAGCACTTAACAGCTCACAGGAGACCTCTGATTGACAAAAGGAGCATAGCTGAGGATGGGAATCTTCTCTCTGTTCCCTCCTGCTTGTGCTCTCTCTCTCTGGAGTGCTTAGCTGTCATTCTGAGCCTGGAAAAAGTCAAGGCAGGCAAATGTTCCTCATCAGCTAATGACTGCTGGTTGCAAAGCTTGGGGTTGCGGGGCGTCAGGAATCCGGAGTCGGCTTAGAGCCTGCAGTCACCACTTCTGCAAGGGCTCTGACGTGTTTGAGCTCATGTGTACTCCCCTTGGATTCGGGGCCCAGGTCACATGTGTGTAGTGGAGAAGCGAGGCTAATTTTCCATGTCTACAGGGTCACAGAGAGGGGTTGAAAGCATAGCATCCACTGGCTACCTGTGGCCTCACACCGTGCTGCACGCTTTGGTGACACCGGCACATTTGTCACAGATACCAAGTTCTGCCCTTCTCCCTTCAGCACAGATGAACAAAGATGGGTTGGGAAAACACCTTTGTTTTAGCAAGACAAAACTGTTCGCATGGAATATATTTTGCCCTAATGAGGCCCCCAGAAGTTATTTTAGATTGGACCATTTCACCTGCAATGCTGTCAAGGAATATCTCCCTAGCTTGGCCAAGTCACATGATGCATGAGTTCCCACTGCAGAATTTGCAAAAATGTGCGCAAGAGACGTTCAGAGCAGTGCCAACTTCGGCATCTAATGATCTGGATGCAAACTGGAGCCCAAATGAGCAATGATTGATTGTTTATTCTTGGTTTTATCCAATTACACCTAATATGATTTTCCATGAAGATAAAGAAAAATTCATTTCTCATTACTATACCCAACACATTTGGCAATCACTGAGTGGCTCACCGAAAATAAAAGCCCAGCAGAGAGGCAATTTACATAGGCAGTAATTCTCCAGGCACCAGAGAATACTGTGAGATTAACTGTTTGTGGCAACCTCCATGGCGGCCTTAATTAAAAACAAAACTAAATTTTTCATATTCTTCTGAAGCAAAGCTACTGTCTGAGTTTGATAAATCAGTCACATCGGACAATGATTTGTACTAAAAAGCTTTGCTGAGGTGTTTTTCCAAAGTGGTAAACTTAAAGTGCTATTCCCCAAACAAGGGCCACTAACCATATGTTCCTTAAGCCAGATCTCACCCCCCCAGTGTGACAACAAGCAGGAACAGGGCAGGAATTTGGCAGTATGTTCATGCTAGAAAAAGCTAGAATGCAAACTCTGAGCTCAGAGCAAGATGGCTGTCTATTTTTGTTCAACTTGCCCAAGCCAAAAACGTCACCAAGATGTTCTGATTCATCCAACAAACCGATTTTCTTATTGGTTGGCGTCTAAGTTTGGGCAGTCAGGGTAGTGCAGCTCTGTCAAAAGCCTCTTCCCAGAATGTTGCAGTCTACCATCCCACTGTATGCCAATGTGGGGGAGAACTTAGCTAGCTTCTCCCGCCTCCTACACACATCTATCAGATTAGGCTCCCAAGCCGATGGCTTCATTTATCCATAATCACCCCCTTCAGACTGTGTCTGGGTGTTAATGTTCACCATATAAATTTGGGGAGCACAACTTAGTTCACAGTAGAAAGGTAGCACACTGCACCCTGTTCCCCAAACCAACAAATGTTTGGTTTGCCCCATGTAAAGAAAACCAATCTCCCTGTGGTAATGTGTTCATCCACTCCAGGACAAGATATGGAGCAATTACCTAAGAGCTTCTGTCTCCTGTGTCAGGGTGAGTCAGACATCTCTGTCCTCTTGTCTGTAAGATTACCATAAGTTCCAAATGAACGAAGTATTCGAAATACCAGGACAACATCAATAAAAATTATTCCTGTATAGAATCAATGCTAATGACGTCCAGTTGATGAGGCAAGGCATGCTTTGCAAAGAGTTTAGATAAACAAAGGAAACAACAATTTTGACATATTTTGTCAATCTGGCTGAGAAAAACAACAAAATTCTGAAGTACTGAACGCACATGTAGGTCCACAGTGAATGTTTGAAAAAAAGAAAAGTAAGAAAAAATAAAGAGAAAAAAAAGAAAAAAAAAAAAACAAAGAAAAGTAAATATGAAGAAAAGTCACATCAGTGAAGCTATCTGCACTATACTCTGGGGCTATGGGCATGCGCAATGCTTCCCTGGGAGCTGGCAAAAGTATCCACAGTATCTGTGTTGTTTGTTGCAACCTCATGCTAAAACTCTCTCCATATAATAGAGGACACAACATGACACACTATCCATCTGAGGCCAACATGGCCGTGCCTGTTTAGATCTCTAGTTTCACAATGCTCTTTTACTTTTCCATGTCTCTTGGTTTTCTTAACCTTAGGCTTTTTTTTTTTTTTAAGGTGAACTTAGCCAATAATCAAATAAAGTCAAGCAGGATGGATCAAGGCATGTATGCCCCAGGGAACATGTAAGGATATGCTATTGTAGAGAAGATATAGGCAAGATATTGTGAGACGTGGGGCTTCTACACCAAGGTGGGTCCTCAGAGATAGGTACAGCACTTGCTACCAGGAGGCCTAGAGGTCCACAGCCCAAATTCAGCTCCATGGCTGGCGTTGGGCCAATTTTTCTGCTTCTGGATTTGTGAGTTTTGGGTAAACCTATACCCAAACTGAGATGAGATAGTTGCTTTTTCAGAATCTGTGATGCAATAGAGAAGAAAACAGAGTTGCCTAGGATCTGTGCTCAGCTGCGGGCTGCTATAGAAACCCCTGGAAGAGCAGAGAATGGGCTAACTCCTACAAGTCTGAGGATGGGTGGAGCCTCTTAGAGAACAACTCTGCAAGACTCCTGTCTACAGTCATGGTGGAGTATCCTTAGGAGTGTCATGGATTGGCTCTCTCCCATGGGGTGGGTCTTGGGTTGGGCTGGGTATTGGTTGAACTCACAGCCAAACATTGGGTGAAGCATAAGGAGTCTAGTGGAAAAGTTGGGGAAAGGATAAAAGGATCTAGAGTTGAAAGGAACTCCACAAGAAGACCAACAGAGCCAACTAACCAGGGCCCAGAAGGGCCCGTGGAGCCTGAAGCACCAACCAAGGACCATGCATGGACTGGACTTAAGTCTTCTACATAGATGTAGCCTTTGGGCATCTCTGGCTTCATGTAGGTCCACTAGTAAGAAGAGTGGACTCTGTTGCCTGCTTTTCAGTCACTTCCCCTTGATGGGACTGCCTTCCCAGGCTACAGGGGAAGAGGACAAATTAAGTCCTGATGCTACTTAATGAGCTGTGGTGCGTGGGTAGGGGGGGTCCCTGTTTCCAAGTAATAGGGGAGAGGGAAGGTAAGACTGGGAAGAGAGGAGGGAGAGGCATATGACCTAGATGTAAAGTGAATAAATAAATTCATTAATTAACAAAAAAGAGTCTGAGGATAAAATGTAGGACAGAAAGAATGCCTGTGGGCAAGTGGGCATGGCTGGAGAGGTGTGCAGAGCTGGGCAGCTGCCTAGAGATTTTCTTTCCTCTGGGGGTTGTCCCCCTCACTGTGAAGGAAAAAGCAGTGGTTCTGGGAGGAGCTTGAACTGAGGGCTTGAGACAACAGGGAAGACTGTCTAACCTCTCCGTGCTCAGAAGTCATATGCCTGGGCTTTCTGGTGGTCCCTGGAAAATGCTGATGCTGCCTTGGATGCAGAGTCCTTGGTCTCCTGTGAGCTGGCATTCACATTGGGCGAAAATGATACTTTCAAGCATTGTAGCTGACACCCAAGAGAAACTACTTAAGGGGGGGAGGGTCTTACCTGCATTCATCATTTCAGGGACTCCAGCCCATCATAGTCAGGCATGATGGGAAAAAGTACCTCTCATCATGACAGTCAAGAAGCAGAGGGAGGAGACATAGACATGCCTGCAGGATGATTTCTGAGTATTTTTACCCTCAAATCCATTAAAAGCTCACCTCCCAAGGAGCAACTTCCTGTGTGAGAATAGCTGTGCTCACCATGCTGAAAGTTGATCAGCTGAGAAATCCAAGCAACATATGGGCACAATCCCAGCAAAATAAGGTAACTCTGATATGCTGTCTGCTGTAAACTACTTGTTCTGATCCTTGTGAGTCTACCCTTTCACTCTGGTGCCCCAGGACCACCAATCCTCAGAGGCCATTGGAGTAAGAAGGAGCTAAACTTATAACCCATGCCACTATCACCCAAGTTACTAAGACCTCATTGCCAATGTTTCCCTCTGTCATTTGTTAACATGGTTTTCAATGTTCAATGTCATTGGTTGTTTATGAATGGAAAACACTTGCTTACGTTGCTGTCTGCTAAATTGCTTTCTATTACTTGCTCAGACTGAGCGAATGTTCCCCTAATGGGCTTCGTCTCTCAGCTCCCCAGCAGAGTCTGTGTCTCAGGGATGGCACAGCACTGTAGTCAGAGGCAGCTGGTATCAGTCTTCAAGATAATGAGAGGACTATTTTCAAACGGGGTTTTCATTGATCTGAAAGAGAAAGTTTGCCCACACAGAATGTGTTATGTCTGTTACAAGATTAAAAAAAATAAAAAAACCAAAAAACAACTGTGAGTGTCATGTGATGGCTGGGCCTTCTCTCATAACCGTGAAAAAAAAAACCTACTCCAGAAATTGAAAGAATCCTTTAGACTACTCAGGTTCTTTCAACTCCTCTAGCTGTGTAATATGACACCTCATGTCAGATGAAAGAGAAAATAAGTGAAGGAGGATTTCTCCCTGGAGATTTGCTAGTGGACACACTGGCAGGGAGAAGCTCTGCCCATGGCTGTGTTCTATGGTGGCCAGTGGTGTCTGGCGCATGAGGCTAGTGTCTGGTAGAGGGTGGGTACACAGAGGCAGACAGATCCAGAGGAAGATGTTGAGTGGGGACATCTGTTGCTGAGTGACATACCCACAGTAACATTCCAGGAGCCTTGGGCATGAAAGCATCCATGGACTGAGCTCTGTCTCTCTCCAAGGGCCTAATATCTATGGATGTGGCACAGGTACCATAAGCAGATGGAGCTGTTAAGACCATAAGGCATTGCCTATCCTCAACCTCAGCACACTGCCACCCCCAGTCTGGGATGCTCTGGTCCTTTCTGAATGGACTATGTGGTGTATTCATTATCTGTAGCTCACATGTCAGTGGCTTTCATATCCAGCTTTGCTTCCTTCCTTCCAGACTCATGTGGCAAGAGCCTCAGGAGAAACGTGGTCACTTCCTTGTGCTCCAAGAGTACCCTAGTCTTCATGGGTCTGAGTGTTCATCCTGGGAGAAAGAAGGGGCATCCCTCTGTCTCACAACAGCCCTTGAGGACATTTTTAATTTCAAAAAGCCAATATTCTCAATTACTGATATAAATGGGAATTCACCAGGGAAGCTCCTTAAAACTTGAGATGTCAGACCTACTCTGCCAGATTCCTGATTTACCTTGATGAGGTATAGCCAGAAATCTCTCTCCCCACCAGCACACACTGGCCACATGAGACACTGAACACCAGGTATACAGAAAATACAACTCTGGCTGTAGAAAATGCTGAGTTATCAGTATCTCCAATTCTGCATGGCTATGGTGCTTCACACAGCATCTAAGGGTCCTTTTTAACGATTTACATATTTAAAGCCATATTCACACGTAGCTATTTTGCCACTGGGGCTGCTGTATTTAGTTTTATAGAAAAACTTCAAAGATATTTATTGCAACAATAAAAGGCAGTCGTCCATTTAAGCATCACCCACATATCAATATTTACAACCCATATCAATTCCCAACCCTCTTTGAGACTCTGAAGGTAAATCTACTCTGCCCTGTAGAGAAGAAGTCCGTATGTTTAATAGAACAGAGCAAGCAAGGTGCATATGGGTGAGGGGTGCCAAATACTTGCAGGTGGGAAGAAATGGGTTTGGGGAGATGGGACTGCAAGTTTCCTGCCCTCTTTCCTTAAGGATGAGAAGGGGCTTATGGGACATGATCCTTCCTAGTGAGGGGAAGGAAGAAGAGACTGGGAAAAGAAGATGGGGAAAGACAAGGGCTGCCTGGGAATGCACAGATGAGGTCACCCCTGTCTATGTCTGCATTGACCAACAGTGTGTTGCAGAGCTTCCTGGGTAGACTGGTGCGTACTCCTGCTTTTCTTTTTTTTTTTTTTTTTTTTTTCTTTCTTTTAATTACTCCTGCAGGAGAGCTGGATTCAGGCCATAGTGACATGCTCTAGCAATGAATAGATTCAGAATTATAGAAAGACTATTTCCATCTGGTTTTCCCTAAGTTTTTCTATTAAAAGCTAAATAAGCGGTCAGAGCTGAGTTAGAACTGCCCCATCCACACAGATTCTAGAATTCATTTGAATGTATTTGCCACCCACTGCCTGAGAGTTATTTAGGCAAGTTAAATATTTGAGTTTGAGTGGAGCAAACCAAATAGTCTATGCATGGCACGGTTCAATAATATACTTGATATAACTGACACCCAATGGTTTCCATCTAAGTAGGCTCTGCCACACTTTTTGGACATGAAACTCTTCAACTCATAAATGAAATCAGCTTTGACCTTACCTGGAATAGAGAGAAGCACTGTGACTTAGGTGACAAGGCTCCCCACTTGCTGGGGCTGGGTCTATATTTGCCCTCCTTTCTGGGAAGTGGGGAAGGAAGGGGTGCAAGGCTGGTGGACAGTTGGGGATTGGCAGTGAGGCCGTGGAAGCCTCCGGAACAATGATGGGCAGCAGTGTAGAGTGTCTCACTGCTCCTAACCTGCTTAACATTTTCTTAGCCCAGCCTTTTATTCTGCCGGCGAACATCGACATCGCAATGTTTACTTATTTAACAAGCTCTTGAAGGCTGTGCTTTCTCTGGATATAGTGATGAGAAGAAATTATATCTGGCCCTGAGGAACTCAGAACTGAAAATTGAGAGAGGAGGCAGGGATGATTGCTGCTTAGGAAAGGGCTTGATGGAATTCAAGGTCAGCTCCATAAAGGCCTGTAGATTGGATGGGGGAGATGACGTCACAGTCCAGGTGGACTGGAGAGAGGAGGTGGGCAGTGGCAGATGGGCTAGAGTGCATATGGCAGCTGGTTCACAGGAAGAGATGGTCCCGAGGTAGGCTTTGGGCCAGGACAGAACACTAGATATGTACCTGGTGGAATCTTAGCTACATCGTCGCCATTTCTCAAAGCAAAGTCATGTAGTTCAGAGACAGTGGATCTAGGCCATTCCTGAGGACTGCAAAGGCCTGAAGCCTCAGGACCATGAGCAGACACGGTAGTGAAGGACTCAAGATGATGATGGGGAAGGATATGTAAATTTAGCTCTTGTCTGTGCAGACGACTGGCTGTGGAGAGTGACTGACATGCATACAGTTAGCAGTTGTATGATCTCTGTTGGATAACGTAAGGTGAGTAGATCGGTGAGATAAGCGAAGTTAATTCCAAAGAATAAAAATTATTAAGTGTTAGTGAGATATTTCTGGGTGATTTTAACATTTGCATTCATACACTTGCATACACACACATGCATGTGGACACACACACACACGTGAACATGCTTATTCTCACACACACACACACACACACACACACACATGAACATGCTTATTCTCACACACACACACACACCTCACAGGTTGCACATGCCTACCCACAAAGCAGCTCAGAGAAGACCATGAGAATAGTGACCTGACTGGACTGTGTGGATAGATAGAGAAGATGACCACTGGGGCAGTGCTTTAGAGGTGACGCAGACACTGTTGACAAGGTTCCAGAGGAAGAAGTACAGCTAAGAGGAGCCTTGGAGAAGTGGGGCTGATGGGGGGGGGGTAGTTATTTTCTGAGCTATGACCCAACACCATAATGAGGGCAACCTACAGAAATAATCGCTTATTTGGACTTAGTTTTAGAAGTGAACTCTCTAATGGAGAGAGGGTGTCAGCAGGCGGCTGGAAGCTGAGAGATGACATCTTCCACTGGGCAGAAAGCAAAGAAGGTGAACAGGAAGTAAGGTGAGGCAACCAACTTTTAAAGCCAGCCCCCAGTGACATACCTCTCCAGCAAGGCCCTGCCTCTGTAACAGTGTCAGCAACCAGGGAACAAGGGGGCCTCTGGGGAACATTTCTTACTCTGATTGCTACAGTTGCCTAGTGGTGGTCTTTAGATAGAGGAAAACCCAAGGAAAGCCAGTTATCAGCATGAACACTTCTGACATTTACCAGTTAAGTCACCAAAGTTTATGTTAGTGGTTTATGAAGGAAATGGCATCTTCCCTGGCAGCGGCCACCTCCGGAGCCTGGGATCTGTGAAATAAGGACATGCTAGTTCATGGTCACCGGGTTGTAAGTCCAAGGTTCATGAACTAGCCTTTTCTAGTACACATCATAAAGCAAAACCAGCACACATGTGGTTCACACCCTCATCGTCAAGCATTGCAGCCCCATTGCAAAGATGGCAGGTGGCTGCATTCTTCATGAGGGCATCATAGATCAAGGCCTGCATCGAGTCGTTGCCGATTGCCAATGTGAGAGGCGCCATTGGGTTGCTTGCTACCTCCTCCTGTCTTTGGTTGTTATAAGAAACTTGAAGCTTTCCCAGCAGCTTTGGCATCCTGCCTAGACTCCAGGTCTTCAGTGTTTTGTCCAAAGCTTTGAACTGGATGGGAGGCTGATATTGTGTTTATGCAAGCTCCCCTTGACCTCCAGAGAAATGTCATAGCAAAGATGATGACGACAGATTAGTGCTCACTGCACTCCTAGAAATCTCTGCTTAAAATCTGTCCACTTAGTGTTTATTTTCATTCTCCCTGCATTTGCTTTTCAAACTGGAGTCTGGGTTCACATTAGTGCATATAAATGATTCTAGTCTTGAATATATATTTACCAGGAGATCAAATCAAACCGTGGAATATTTATGGAGCCACTAATAAGGGCAGGGCAGCATGCTCCCAGGGGTCTCTGGAGGGTGTAGGATGGTCGCTGCTCTCCAATGAAGCCCTGCTAATACTCAGGGGAAGAGACTCTGGATAACTACCACCTACTGACCTGACTAACACCATTTTTTCCTTGATAGGAAGCTAAAATGAATTATCTCGACTAAGACCTGCTTTGAATTAGTGAAATGAAGTGCCATGCTAAGGACGTGTGCTTGGAAAGCATCGCTGGATTCTCTTGTAGTTCTAAAACATGCAAGTGAGATGTTCCTTACAGGCTCCCTTTGCAGATTCTGTTCACAAAAAGATGATGATATTTCAGGATGTGGCGTAAGCTTTGCAGTTTGTGGCCTTACTAGAAATAGCAGGTCACTTGATCCATCATTGAAAGACATAGCTTGTCCCTATTTTCTCTCCATGCTCCGTCGCTGCTTCCTGGTGACCGTCAAGTGGTGAGCTTCTGCCACATGCTTCCATGGTCACAGTACCACATGCTCCCATGGTCACAGTGTCATGTGCTCTCATGGTTACAGCACCACATGCTCAGATGGCCACAGTGTCATGTGCTCCCATGGCCACAGTACTGTATACTCAGATGGCTACAGCAATACCACATGCTTCCATTGCCCCATACCATGTGCCCCCACAGCCACAGTGCCACATGCTCCTTTTACCACAGTATTCAACTTTTTCTCAGGCCCAAACCAATGGTCCAGCTGTCCATGGGCTGAAAGTTCTGAAACCATTAGTCAAAATAATCTTCCCTCTCTAAAGTTATTTACATCAGGCATTTTGTCACGGTGATGGAAACTGACTAACCCTTAGGAGTTTCCACTGCCTATTAAAAATCCAGAAACTAGTAGGGAAACAGATCAGGTGCAAAGTGACAAACAAGCACATAGAAGTTCTCAGTGGAAACGTCATGAAGAATAATATCAATAAGCAGAGCCATCAGGACTAACGCAGGAAAGAGCCACAGTTCTTTGCACTCCTGAAGGGATGTAGTCCTTTGTCAGAAAACTGAAAGGGAACACACGTGCCAAGAGCCAGAAGTGTCCATGATGAACGGCTCGGTCCCTCAACTATACAAGTATGCTGTCATAGTGGAGTCTTCTGCTCTGGATATATCTTGCACTGTGAGTTCTTGGGTTTTGTTTAGAAAATTTCATGCTTAAGTACTGTACAGTTCTTTTACCACTTCCCTCAGAACGCTGCAGCTCCTCTCGTGCTCTCACCTCATTTCCTCTCAAATTCACAATCTCTTCTTCTCTCATTATTGTTGTTATGTATTTGTAAAATCATGATAATGCATGCATAACATAATAATTATACATATATTTGTTATTTTTGTGCACACACTCATAACCAACTGAATAAAGTTAAGTGTTGCTTCGATGAGCATGTGTTCAGGGCTGACTACTTGGTGTCCTATAACCTATTGGGACCCTGTCCGTGGAAAAGATTGCTTCTCCCTCTCACAGCAGACATTGCCTGCCTGTAGCTCTTCATCTAGGTGTGGGATTGTGTGATCGTGTGAGCCATCCCTGCCATCGCTGGCATGTCAACTGCTGTTGCCATTGTGCAGGTCTTTCTTAGCCACCCCATATGACTGACACTTCATGGGTGCAGCCTTCCTGTCACATCTAGAACACTTAATCACATAGCAGGCAACCTTACAATCTTTTTGTCCTAGGTCTGTGATATTCCCTGAAGTGAAGGTGCAGGGGGAGGCTGTAGAGGTATCAGTCACCTACTCACTGTATCTTGACTACTTGTGGATATCTGTAATTGTCTCTGTCTGTTGGGAAAAGAAGCTTTTTGGTGGTGGTGGTGGTGGTGGTGTGTGTGTGTGTGTGTGTGTTGACAGCTTCACTTCTCTGTGTATATTAAGATAAGTATTTTGAGCATGGACGCAAGGCACATCCCCAGGCCTGTTCTGCGTTTATGTTTCCCTTCGCTCACTTGTTCTTCATGAAGTTGGGAAGAGGGTTTATATGGGTTGTGAATGCTCCTGAAAGTATATTGAAACCTTTCTAAGAGCACACGAGTGTGCATCCATGCATGTGTGTGTGTGTGTTCTCTCATCCTAGCATGAGAGCCAGGAGCTGGAAAGAAGGGCAATTTCCATAGAAGTTCTTTTCTTTTTTTTTTTTTTTTTTTTTTTTTTTTTTTTTGGTATGGCCCTGGCTTCATTTCTGCATGCTGACTTGGCCTTTGTGAGCACAGTAGAACATTGGCTGTGTTCTATCCAATTAGCCCAACCACTGCCTTGCTCATAAAACTTTATGCAAACTACTGTTTGCAGGCTTGCCAGTCCAGAGAAACAATGACAGGCTTATAATTCTTAAGGATATTTTTTTGGCAAATAACTAATAAGAGCATGCGCACTCTCCCTCCCTCTCCCTCTCTCTCTCTCTCTCTCTGTCTCTCTCTCTCTCCCTCTCCCTCTCCTTCCTGCCTTGTCCCCCCCCCCTCCTTTGTTTTCACAAGAACTTCAGCTGATGGAAAAGTTAAAGAAAAAAATAAAATAAAATACAAAGCCTGTAGTCTCACCCAGGCAGTGATGATGGCAGCCCCATTAATAACACGGATCATTAAAATTTATAAAAAGCTATTCTTAATATAGGATATAAGTACATTTCTCAGGCAGAGCTATGAAATTTATACCCGTTTTATTGTCACCAGAGGACTTTCCTACTGTTCTGCCCCCACCACCGTCTGCCCTCTGCCATAAATCACCGTGTGGTTAATAACCTAGATTACAACAACCAGTTGCATTTACGGAATTAAATATTGACTATGTGAAAATGTTATTACATTTTTACTGATCGGAAGACAGCAGCACAGCCCTGCAGGACATGTAGCTGGACAGAAATATCTGTGTAATCTTTGTGGGAAATACAGTTACAGGGTGCTCATGAACAACTGATAGAGTTTGGAGCAATGAGGAAGGAAAGGAGAAAACGTGGGTTTCTTAATTTTACACCAGGCCAAACACATCAGGAGGAGACCATCATATTGAAGCAGTGCACCTTATTTTCAATTTAGGAGTCTCCAGGCCAAATGCACGAAGTAATTATTAAAGTGTGGTTGGTAGAGCAGGGTGTTGAAATTAGTTTCCACATGGAAACAAAACAGATTAAAAAATATTGGGGGAGTTTGAAAAGGATTGGGCAAGGCATAGCACTGAAGTGAAAACATTCCAGTTTCCTATTCCAGGGGCCTTTAAACATGTCAGAGGACTCAGGTTCTTGTTTGAGAAACATTCAGAACAAAACTTTTAATACTACATGAGCGGTCCCGTCGTCGTCCTATGGATGCTCAGCACATCCCAGTCATGAGGCTTAGTGTGCTCTGAAGCGCTCACACCTTGCTACAGACAGTTCTGCTCTGCCTAGTAAATGAATCACAGTTGCACCAAAGTCTCCAGTGTGCATTCCCACACATGTGTGCACACAAAAGCACATGTACCAAACGTCTTCACCAACAGAGAGCTACTTTATACATCCCACTCACAAACAGATTCACACCGACACACACACCTCAGCATGGAATATGCTACAGTTTGGATGAACTTATAATGTAGGTAGAGGGGCTTAGTCAGTAAGGTGTTTCCTGTACAGTCATGAGATTCACACTGGCACCCATGAGCCTATCACTAAGACCTGGGGAGGCAGATGCAGGGTGACCAGTAGTCTACTTGAGTCTGCAAGTGCAAGGATTGGTAAGAGACTGTGTCAAAAAGTAAGGGGGGGAGTAAATAAAGAAGGCACCAGCTGTTTATCTGTGGCCTTCAAGAAAACACACATCCCTGTAGTACAGCTATGCAACACACAGACACACCCACACGCACGCATGTACACATGCACACTCACACACACACATACACATGTACACACACACATGCACACATACATATACCCGTACTCACACACTCACACATACTCACATTGTGCACTCCCACATGCACGCAATCACACACACACACTCACACACACAAACACTCACACATGCACACACATTCATACACTCACACGCACATACACCCTACTCACACACTCACACAAACTCATACAATACACTCACATGCGTGCACACTCACGCACACAAACTCGTACACTCACAAACTCACACGCACACACATACACAGACACACTCAGAATGGAAATCTGACTGAGACATATCAGAGCCCAGTTTCATCCTGGTTTTTCTCCCTTTCAATTAGAGGGAGGATAATTTGTTCATCTCAGGCACCATACAGCAGTTTATTTAATTTTATACTTGAAACAATTCTCAGAGAAATTTGCCATTTTATTTTATTGAAAATGCTTCGTTTGAGTCTTTAGTTTAAGAAACTTTTACTGGTTGTCACTGTGACTAGCACATTTTAATACGTACATAAAATGCCAGTGCTTATGAAACTTAATTTACAAAGTTTTAAGCTTTACAACCTTGAAAGGAAATGCTAACTCATGGTATTAAATTAAGGCTCATGTGTTCTATCAAGAATCAAACAATGGTCATATTGTAAACCTAATATTTTAAGCGCTATATGGTTGAGTACATAAGGAATTAACAACTCTCTTAGCTGGCTAGTTAGTCCCATCAGCACAGAATAGAAAAGGTTATATAAAACCTGAGGTTGAAACACAGCTGGCTTATCTGTCCAGAAATATTGTCTTGATTTTATGTAATTATTAAATATTTTTTAAATATGGGAACTCAAGGGAGATGTAGTTTTTTTGTTGGTCCTTTTATTTTCATTGGTAATATAAATATTTAATGTTTACAAATATTGAAACTGAATGTATATATTGAGGGAAACTGTTAAAATAACAATATTCCTCCATTCCAGCCCTCTCCTCATCAATGCACAACTACCTATTCTGTATTTCCTTTCTAGGGAGATCCACCCCCCCGCCACCACCACTCCTACCTGGACCCCCAGTCCTTTACTCTCAACCTAACCTCTTTAGTTATACAGATTGCAAAATTAATCCTATTTTATTATATTATTATTATTATTTTGAAGTGTGTTCATTTTGTCGTGAGACATGGGAAGGATATGGATCCAGATAGGACGTGATTGCGGAGAAAGTGGGAATAGAGAATAGTAGAGGAAACCATAATCAGAACATAGTGCATGAAAAAATGTACATTCAATAAAAGAAATGAAAAAGCTAACAGATGTAGAGAAAAAATAACAAAATTAATGTTACAGCAATAATCTATTACTGGGTAAGGAAGTATAAAGTGAAAAAAGTCCTATTATAGCAAATCTTTTAAAAATATTCTTTTTTTCTTCCTTAAATTTTAATTTATTATAATTTATTCAGATTCATGCTGAATGTTATTCCCTCGTTTGTATCTGCCTGAGGCCACCCTCCTGCCCTCTTCTGCTCTATTCCCCTCCCCTAGACCTCTGACAGAAGGGGACCTTCTACCCCACCATTTGACCACAGTCTATAAGGTCTTTTATTTTTTGTTTTTATTTTATGTGTGACTGCTTGGTCTGTGTGTGTGCACCACATGCATGTCTGGTGCCCACAGACATCAGAAGAAGAAATTCAATCTCCTGGAACTGGAGTTAAAATGACTGTGAACCTCCATGTGCGCGCTGGGGACCAAAATAACTTTCTTCTTTTTACTATTATTTTCTTTTGTTTTCCATCTCAAAAAACCTTTCTCTGTGTATTAGCAGAGATCCAGAACCAGTGGCCACTAAAGTGGTGGGCTGGTCCAGGGACACCCGATTCTGCACTCGGTATATTAATTTATGTGAAGAAAGAGGAACACCCCTGCATTGGTGTGGGAGGGCAAACTTGTACAATCACTTTGGAAATCAGAAAATTGAGAATAGATCTACCTCAAGACCCAGTCATACCACTGCTGCGCATAAACCAGGAAGTTGTTCCACCACACAACAAGGTCATTTGCTAAACTACATTCATCGCAGCCTTAATCATAGCAGCTAGAACCTGAAAACAACCTACATGTCCCTCAACCAAAGAATGGATAAAGAAAGTGGTACATTTACAGAATAGAATACTACTTAGCTATTAAAAACAAGGAAATCTTGACATTTGCAGGCAAACAAATGGAACTAGAAATGACCATCCTGAGTGAGGTAACCCAGACCCAGAAAGATATGCATGGTATATACTCACTTATAAGTGGATATTAATCCAACATAGGTGTGCTCTGAGAGACTCCACCCAACTGGGGATCAGGACAGATGCTGGGACTTGCTGCAGGACTCTAGGTGAGAGTGATAAGGAAGAATGGGGGGAATAGAAGGATGCAGAGGTTTCAGGAGCCCCACAAGAAGACCGTCGAGGTTGGCATATTTGGACCCAAGGCGGGGCCTGCATAAACTGTTGCACCAACTAACGACAATGCATGCAGTAAACCTAGACTCCATGTTTAGATGTAGCCAATGGACAGTTCATTCTCCACAGTTGTGGAGGGAGAGGGGACAGACACTAACATGAACTCTGTTGCCCCCGATTTGATCACCTCCCTTTGGTGGGGAGGGCTGGTGGCACTCAGAGGAAGGGGAAGCAGGCTATATAGTTGAGATCTGCTATGCTGTGGTCATATGGTGGGGGAGGAGGTCCCCTTCTGTCAGAGGTCTAGGGGAGGGGAATAGGGCAGAAGAGGGTGGGTGAGTGGGAACGGGAAGATACAAGGGAGGAGAAAACAATCTGGATGTAATCCAAATAAATTATAATAAATTAAACTTTAAAAAGGAAAAAAAGAAAGGTACATTCCTAACTAGCAGTTTCCTGCCCCTACATAATCCCTGAGAGCAGATACTTGTGGTTTACAGCTCTTGTAGCTTAACAACACAGGTATGAACTGTTAACTTTTCAATGCAGATTTTACTGTTCTCCTGTAGGGAAATTTGCAAAATTTCCCTCATGCCCAGGCCACTCCATCCCTCACCCCACAATCCTTCTAATTTATGCTGCCCACAAAGCTGTATTTCAGATTTTGACTAAAAATACATTTGTTGCTTAACATGTTGCCATCCCCGGTAAGGAGGGTGTTTCTGTTTCTTCTGGTCTTCTTTCCTCACATTTGGCAGTCTTGTGCCAACCATCAGTCATCTCCTTGCCAAGTGCTTCATGTTCTATGCACCATTTTTAAAAGATTCAGACAAAACTGTCTCATTTTTCATGTGCGTATCTTTTATGGTTCTTGTCGGTGACTCCTGCTCCCTTCCCCTGGATAGACCTGCCCACCTCTTGTAGCGTGGGACTGAAGGCTTTTCTGCACCGTCTTTGTGCCTGCTCCATCCCTGTGTGCTGGGGTTCTGCCCTCCTCACATACACCCTGGAAGAGCAGAGCAGGTACAGCTTCAGTGGGAGAAGCATGGTAGCCTTGTGCCGCTGTCTCCAGGGTCTCATCACCCTGGTCACGTGGAATGCGGGAGCCCTGGCACTCAGAACATCCTGAGTCATTCTCATTTGATTTAGCAAGCTCATTTTTGATTATCCCTATGACAGTCGCTTGATGGTATTTAGAACCACTATGAAAGCCATCTTTGGTTATGCCTTATGCCGCTAGGGGTGATCTAGATTAGGTGATGGGAGTGGAAAGAGTCATCCTTGATGTGGGGGGTGGCATGCCACAGTCTGGGAGCCTGAATAGAAGAAAAAGGAGGAGAGTAAAGGGACACAGCCTTCCGTTTGTTTCTCTGCTTTTCTGACTGCCAATGCAATGTAATGAACTGACTCAAGCTGAGCCACCAAGACTTCCCTGTTCTTCATGGGCTGTGCCTGCACTGTAAGCCTGAGCAGATCCTTCTCTCTTTACGTTGTGTTTGACAGCTATAAGAAAGGAACCTAGCAGCCTTACTCATAATAGCCAGATCATGGAAACAGCTTAAGTGTCCCTCAGTAGAAGAATGGATAAAGAAACTGTGGTACATTCACACTGTGAAATACTACTCAGCTATTAAAAATAAGGAATTCCTGAAATTTGTGGACAAATGGATTGAACTAGAAATGATCGTAATGAGTGAGTTAACCCAGAAGCAGAAAGAGTCAAATGATAAATACTCACTTATATCTGGACACTAGCCCAAGGGGCATGTCCCATGAAAGTCTTCACTTACCAGGAAACTGAGACAGAAGGGAGACCATCCTATTGGGATTCTAGATGAGAGAAGCATGGGAGAATGGCAAAGTAGAAGGATCCACAGGGCCCAGGGGTCCTGCTCAAACTATGGCACCAGCCAAGGACAATACAGGCAGTAAACTTCAAACCCCTACCCAGATCTAGCCAATGGACAGGACATTCTTCACAGTTGAGTGGAGAGTGGGGTATGACTTTCACACATACTCTGGTGCCTCATATTTGACCATGTCCTCTGGAGGGGGAGACCTGGTGGCACTCAGAGGAAGGATAGCAGTTTACCAAGAAGAGACTTGATACCCTATGAGCATATACAGGGGGAGGAGGTCCCCCTCAGTCACAGACATAGGGGAGGGGAATAAGGGGGAAATGGGAGGGAGAGAGGAATGGGAGGATACAAGGGATGGGATAACCATTGAGATGTAATATGAATAAATAAATAAAATTAAATTAAAAAAAAGAAAAGAACCACATTCTGGTAGTATTCACAGTCTTCTCGTTTCCAGAGATCATATGTTCTGCACTGAACATGAGGCTCATCTTTCTCACACCTGCTTAGATCTGATTGTGTACTCCTCACTGCCTTCTAGAAGCATCAGAACTGGAATTGGACAGATTCTTCAGCTTTTGACTATTCTAGAGTCCTGCTTGTCATACCTACTGTTCTCACCCATTTCCCTAGATTCCACTTCTTTACTATATAAGCACCAGAGGGAACATTTACTCTATGTTTTTTCCTTCTGAATTTTAAAAACTTTCTTGACATACATATATGTATATATATATATATATACACATACATACATGTACATAGAAGCTATATTTTCATGTATTGTATCTAACCAATACTATGATTTTCCAGAGTTTCTTTCTGTTTCTTGTGTGCATAATCTGATGGCGTGTGGCTCTCAGATTATGGACACCTGGCATTTTGACCTATCACGATGAGCATCATGTTCCTCTCATTTCTGTTAGTCTCATCTTTGATTTTGTCCCATGTATGGTGCACCACTCATGTCGCCCTCCTACACATACTGAAAGGAGGGAGAGGAAGACGTCTTTTGGCACTGGATGGAAATAGATCTGTAGGCTGGGGTCTTGTGGGTAATGGAGAATGCACAAGTATTCTTTGTCTAGATGTTTGGTGCTTCATCTGTGTCTTTCCATCTGCCTCAGTCCACGTCACAAAAGGGACTCTCCACGTCTTTGAGGGAAGGAGATCTGACTGTGCGTGCTGAGGAAAAGAGAACTGGGCATCCGTGATGGTAGGAAATCTTCCATTTCATTACCAGTCCCAACAGTCATGCAAGCAGCTTGAAGTTTCCTGAAGAACCATGACCCAGACCCTCAGTGATGCCAAGATCCTTCCCTTAGACTCAACTAGACTTCCATGTCAAGGGCAATTCCCAATGATTTGGGTGACTTGGTTTTTCATTCCTTTGAATTAATGTATCTTTCTGCTGAGGGGATGGTCCAAGTGAGCATTGCCTCTGTCTCCCAGGCTAGCCCTTCATCTTCTCTGTCTCTTCAGAGAATAGTTTATATCAAGCTAGTTTAGCAAAATCAACATTTAGTGTAGAAAAGAGGAGTGGCAATTAAAAATGAAATAAAACAACAATAAAAAAAAAAACCCGCCTCCTATGCCCACTTAATTTTAATCTATGAGCCTTAGCCTACTCTCCAAGAAATAACAGAAATCTATGCTCCAGGCATGTGGTTTAATCAGTTATTTAATGAATTTACAGTCTCCTGGAAATAAGATGATGCCAACTGCCCACCTCACCTTACTAATAAGTCCCTTGGAAACAGTACTTCCCCTGGCCTCTGACCTTCGTCATCTGACCCTTGATGAGAGCAAACAGATGGTCACTACTGCTGCATTTAGTACAACCACCAAAGCTTTTCTTCATCCCCGCAGAAGCAGAGACAAGGTGCTCTTGCTCTGCTCCTCACCTCCACTGTGGCTCCTTGATGGATAGAGCTTGTGACTGACAGGCGGGACAGTGATCATTGATACCAATTGTGAAGATTGACAGCAGGGAACAATATGGACCATGTGCTCCAGGCCGTGATTTGCTTCACAGTTTGTACACAGACATGACCTTACACCCAGTATTAACTTACACGCCAGGAGAACGTGACTGCTGTTAAATTACGTCAAGTGTTTGATCTGAATGATATGTTACAAGGGATTTTGACTCTCTCCTAAAATGAATGCTAAAACAGCCGCATTCTCTCTGTATCACAGAGCTGTGTGTCAATATTTCTTTAAGGGAAATTCAAGAGTACACATGGTCCCAGTGATACCACACACCATGATGGGGGGGGGGGAGAAGGTGGGTGAATAGAAGACAGCAGACACAAATGGAAAAGAAACCCTGTGTATCCAGAAAATCACTGTTAACTGTGACAGAGAGCAGGCTGCTAACTTTGTGCGATATTTTTTCCTAACTACTTATAATAATTTATAAAGACCCGATATTTAAAGTTTGTCTTTTCTTCCTGCACAACCAAATAGCAGACATGTGGTCTGGTTCTTGCTTCCTCCTTGTTGTTTGCTTCAGAGGAGAGAGAGGGTCTGAGAAGACTAGTGACCAGCAGATAGATGCATTGCTAAAATGATCACTTATGTCCCTCCCCAGTTCTCACACACATTGCAACTCTGAGAAGTGAGAGTGCCTTTGCACTTTGGGAAAGTGCCACATCTGCACTCATGCTGAAGGTTGTTTAACTAAGTGCCCAATTTCTGGGATTCACAGAGACACTGGCCCTGAACACATACATCCCAGCACTGGTGGCTTACTCTCTCCAGTGTAGGGGACATGACTGGGACCCTCACCATAGCCAAGCAGCCAGCAAAGCAGTGATAGGACCATGACTTCAAATGCCAGGACTAGGGGCTATGCCAGGAGCCTGGGCTCCAGCCTTCCTCTGTGCTCAGGAACTCTGAAAGGCATAGAAAATGGCAGACAAAATCTGGCTTGAAATGAGAAATGGGGCTTTTCTCACCATTTATCCACAGTCTTAAATCACCCACGAATCCTTATTCAATCCATGAAAATGTGTTTAAAGTCTCCCTGTAGCTGTACACAGAAGCCCGCAGTCAGCAGTGGGGTTTTGTGAGTTGGTGATATGAGTGCAGCATCAAAGTGCAAGTGATGAGAATTGGGGGGCCCAGGCATAGAGCCACCAGGCTGGACAACACCCAGAAGCCATTGCCCAGCGCCCCATCACTGTGCAGTTGGGAAATCAGAAGCCCCAGAAATGTTTGTGTTTAAGGAAAGGGCCCAGTAACAGCACCTCTCTGTCTGCTTTCTCTCACTACTGGGATGGAGCCCCTGAGCCATCTGCCTTCCCAGTGACAGCACGCTGCTTATGCAAATAAGGCGCAACACAAAGGTGGCTTCAGTGGCGGGAGCAACTTGTTTCCCTAGGCAGGAGCCCCTTACTTTAGAGACTCTGGAGAGAGCTGATGGGCCAAGCACAAAAGGTTACAGTGTAGTCTAATGTATGCGCCTTTCCTGTGGAACCCTAAGAGTGCCCCACTAAAGGGAGTTTACACCAGCCTCATCCGAATTTAAAAGAGACATTTATTGCATTCAGAGAATGTGGTGACTTCCACTGTGTGTACCCCAGCAAAGGTCTGCTTTGAAAAGGCCCTTTATGGTGCAGGAAGAAAGCCTGGTCGGCAAGGGAATAGAGAACTCTGGGGGGAGGGCATCTCTTGTACTCCTAGCAACTTTGGCTGCGGGGCTTTCCCAGTGCCCTGGGCCTGGCTGGCCTTTCCATCTCTCCTTAATTGATTGGGTTAATATAAACCCCAGCGTTGCCGAGTTTGTGTGGCCATCATAATAAGGCTGTTGTGGGCTTCTTTTCTGCTCTTGTGTCCCTCATTTAAAGAACGCATCATTCCACACAGTTCCACAGTGTGAGCAAGTGAAAAGAGCCACAATCACTTCATTAATGATTTGTAAACAGAATAACCAAGCTGCCACCACCTGCACAGGCTCCGGGGTAGGAGACAGCCCTGTTCAAGCGCTGCCCAGTACCACAGCCGGAATTCAGGCTGCAGAGTAAATAAATGGCCCTAGCCAGCCCTTTCACACTGTTGCCAAAGGCTGTGAGTCAAGGAAATACCATCTCTTCATATTTGGAGAGGCATTTCAGAAGAACATGGGGCTAGGATTTGCTTTTTAAATGAAAGTAAAGAAGCATGCCATAGATACTAATAATTTTAGCAACTGAAGGTGGCTGTGGTTGGAACCCTCACAGGGGAGGCTGTTGTGAACAGGCTGCCTTTTCCTCCACCCTGACCATACCCTGTCAAGATGACTTCCCTTGGCACTTGTCATCCTGCAGGGTGAACACCTGCTTAGGGTGGTAGGGTCAGGGCTAAGCTTAAGACTCTCACTTCTCCTACATACGAGGGTAAACTTCATGTGTGTTTGAAGACATGGCATACCATGGTCATGTGTTCCTGTTTTCTGCGAGGTTCCGGGAACCCATTCAGTACTGTGAGATGCCCCTAGCCTCCTCCACAGTCTGGGAAATCTAGTGCCCTCAAAGGAGGAGAGGATGTGGTAGAGGTGAAAAGGTCAACACCATGAACATAACGCCCAAGAAAAAAAAGTCACACCTGTGTTAACGGGTCCTCTATGCACCCCAGGGAAGCTGCTTAAAGTGTGTGTGTGTGTGTGTGTGTGTGGTATGTGTGTGGTGTGTGTGTGTGTGTGGTGTGTGTGTGTGTGTGGTGTGTGGTATGTGTGTGTGTGTGTGTGGTGTGTGTGTGTGTGTGTGTGTGTGTGTGTGGTATGCGGTATGTGTGTGTGTGTGTGTGTGGTATGTGTGTGTGTATGTGTATGTATGGTGTGTGTGTATGTGGTATGTGTGTGTGGTGTGTGTGTGTGTATGTGTATGTATGGTGTGTGTGTATGTGGTATGTGTGTGTGGTGTGTGTGTATGTGGTGTGTGTTTGTGTGTGTGTGTGCAAACAGAGGGTTAGAATGCTACTGATCTAAAGACAGGTTATCCTGAGCTAGCTAACTTTAGCCTCCTTGAGTTTCCCTCATTACTGACCTCTGCATCCTACCCAGCATCCTTGTGACTACCAGGTAAAATCTTTCTGTGTATGCTAATGTAACAGAGCCTGCCATCTTATGCAAAAGTTAAGAATGCCATCAGACATCTTCTTAGGCCCACAGCAGAGACTTCCATGCTTGGAGTGACCTGATGTCTGTTTGAATTGTGCCTCCTGCGTTTGTCCTATATCTATAAAACCTCCACGATTCTGTTAACACATCGGGAATGGTATCTGGGGCAACCTGAGCTTGTGTTTTTCAATTATCATCACCAATATTTGACTCCAGGAGACACTGTCTTTTATTCCTTTAGGAAAAGAGCTGTGTTCTGTACTAGGTCGTTGAAGTCAATCAGTGTGGAAGCAAGCCTTCTACGTGTCTGTGGAATCACCCTGCAAAAAGAACGCAGACTAGTGTGCATTGTAGGAGACCTCCCTCTTATACGTTGGTCGGTCACCAGCTGTCAGACTGGAATGTCTCCCAGAGTGGTTGAGGGACATTTTTAAGCAAGGCCCAACCTGGGGCTTGAGCTGTTAATAGCCAGGTGAGGCTGTTGAGCAATGCTTTTTCCTGTGGTCCCTGTGTGCCCTGCACTACTGTGATGATCAGCTCTGTCAGCTTGATGCAGCCTAGAACCACCTGAGAAAACACTTTCATTGAGGCATGCTCCACCTTGGTTTGGCCTGGGAGTGTATCTGTGAGGATTGTCATAGTTAAGTGACATGGGAAGACGGAGCTCACAGAATCAAGCACCACCCCTAGAGAGGGGATTTGGAACTATAGAAGAAAGAACAAAGACAGCCTAGCAGGAACAAGTGTATTTGCTTTGCTCTGCTCTGTGGATGTCATGTAACCAGCTGTTTCAGGTTTCTGCCACTGGGACCCTCACCCACCCCCAGTGATGCAATATAAATCGGAATTGTAAATAAACCCTTGTATCTCTAAGTTGTTGTTTGTCGGGATATGTTATCACAGTGATGGAAATATGACTAGAGTCCTCTCAGACCCAGGTGTGCTTTCACCTGTCCCACACACAGCTGGTACCAAGGTCTTCCCACAATCCTTTACCTCCCTCTCAGAAACTTTCACTTCATGGTACGGCCGGAGCATCCTGGGCTCTTTCCCATCACAACACACTCAGAAAAAAGATAGATGATCTTCCTGAAAACTCCGCAGACATTTCAATTGGCTTTATGTTGTTTAGACATAGAACAAGATACTGCTTGTGTGTGTGGTGGTGGTGATGGTAGTGTGTATATCTGTATGTTTATATGTGTGTGAACATGTGTGTGTGCACGTGTGTGTGTATGTGTGTGTGTGTGTATGTGTGTAAGTGCATCTTGTGAGCTTGCATGTAAAAGCCAGCATGCAAGTGCATGTAGGTGCCATTTTTCCTGAGGAACTGTTCCTCCTATTTGTTGTGATATAGTCTCCCATTAGGATCTGGGGCTAAATATTTTGGTGTTGCTGGCTGGTCCCAAGAAAATGCCAGTTTTTGCCTCCCCAGGGATGAGACTACAAGATAAGAGATGTGATGGTTCCCATCTGGGTTTCTAAAGAAGGCATTGTAGGTCAACTTCAGGTTACCAACTGAGTCATCCACCTAGCCTCCTGGACACTGTTCCCCTGAAGCCAAAAGTGTCTTCTCACTCAGTGTACCAGTAGCCAGAGTCTGTGCTTGTCTCTATTCAGCAGACTGAGCTCTCCAGGCACGGGCATAGGCATGGTTCAGAGGTCCCATGCCTTAGGAGTATTTTAACGCCAACCATGTGTGATTGTGGGGGCGGCTCTGTTTGAACACCAGGGGAGCACATGCTTCTCACGATTCCTCTTCACAAAGGTCCCATCTTTACAGCATTAGAGATGCACTCTGTGGATACATGGAAGAGGAACAGAGACAATAGCCAGACTTACTCACTTCCAGCACATCCTCAAAGGTATGGTGTGTTCTGCATGGCTTCACGTGACCATGGAAAGCCAATGCCAGTGGTAAATTTGTAACCCAGAGCCAGCTTATTCTCACTGTGCCAAGAAAGACAATTTTTGTGTTTTTAAAGTGTTTGTATCCCTAACCCTCTGTAGCAAGGAAAGGGGGGGGGGGATCCTCCTCTCTGTACTGAGGGAATATCAGACAATATAGAGCACAGACTGAAGGCCCCCCCCGGGGCAACCCCATCTTCAGTGACCATTGATCAGATGCCATGTTCTCAATAACCTAAAATGCAGCCATGCACTGTTTCTCAGGTGATCCCTGGAAATCCTCTTTATGCCCCAAGTTTGGAGTCTTTACACTGTTTTTACCACACACTCCTTCCGTGGACACTGTTAGGCCATGGAGTCTAAAGGTAAGGGCAGGGTCCTGGTGGGAAGACAAACGTTCCACTGTTTGTCCCTCAGAAGAAGCACAGTAGAAACTTCCTCTGTACCCTGTGCCATTCTCGGAGAATAAGCTCTCCCTGTCACAGAGCCTCCCTTTTTTCCCCATGCCATTTAGTAGAAAGAGGGACTGAGACATAGCCAGGTCACCTGCCCTCAGCACACCTCACCGTCTGGTACAATAACTGAGCTGACCATGTTGCAAGTGACCCTGAGTTTCGCATCTAGGACCATCCATAGGACTGATGGAAGAGACTCAGGGAAGAACTCCTCTCTAGCCCAGGGCAGACATGATTGTGATGCTGCACTGATAAAAAGCTAATTCAAGATATGAAAGGATGAGACAGAGATGGACAGGTAGAGAAAAATGAGGGAGGCTTAGAAGGAAGAGCAGTCCAGTCAGATAATAGCCACACCCCTTCTTTGTGTGTGAGCTATCCTTCCACAAAGCTTTTTGTGAATGGGATAAATTTATAACGTTATAATGTTATAAAATTTTACCCACTGACAGAACAGTGAGAAAAATAAGAAACTGAAAATACAAATGAATACTTAAGTCACCCATCTCAGAGCATTGAAGTCTGAGGAAGGAACCATTGTCACCCTGCTGCATTCAGGAACCTTTTCAAGGCTTCTACTTGCACTTACCAAGTGTCCCTTCCCTGAGAAGACAGCTTGGTCTGCAACTCAGCTTTTCACATATATATGATCTTGGTAATTTAGTAATTTCTTGCAGAACCAAGTAGGAAGACTTAATCACCTGGGGTGTCCCTCAGCACTTAGCCTAGAGCAATTCTCTTCAGGAAACCTTCCCGACTCAGGCCAGAAGGTGCCACAGACACAGGAGCAGCATCCCTTCGTTACTTCCAATTTCGGAATCGAGTTCAGTGGACAGCGCTGAGCAAGGAGTGGGAACACATCCGCAGCTCCAGGTCTGTCTACCAAGACGGCCCCTTTCCTTGAATAACCCTTTCTCGTAGGGCAGCTTGAGAGTTGTTTAATTGAGTGTTCCATTTCCTTCACACGCCTGTGTTTGTTGTCTTGGGTATTTCGGGCTTATATTAGCTAGCTCATGGTATTGAAGTTCTCGCCATCTGCAGGAAGAATTTTGGAGCCCACCTCAAACGCTAAGCCTGCAATTCCTGCGAGTCTTATTTAAATTTCATCACAAGAATTATCTTCTAAGTCAACCCTTTAATGATTTGCAAAGAGTAGTAGTGCCCTTCATTTCAATTCATGTTTTAAATCAGACTCCCTGTTACACTCAATTATATCCTAAGGATGTGGTTGCCAAAAGCATCTTGAGCCAGGGGCCTTTCTCCTCAGGAGAATAGAGGATGTGATGTCTGAGGTACTTAATAAAGTGGGTGGTAACTGTTAATATAGTAATTCTTATTAGTTTAAATGAAACCAGAGATAAAACTGCTTCAGAATTTAGACATGTGACATAGAAGCCAAATTAAAATAAGTCCAAGAATAAGTCTGCAGATTTAATTTAGTTGAATTCTACATTTTCAAAGTGGAATGGGTGGTTATTGATACTCAAGATTGCTTAAAACAATTTTTAAGGCGTGCTAAAATTTGAATTTCTCGAATTATTAGTCTTTCATTAAACCACAAAGCCAGTGAAAACTGTTAGGAGTACAGCATGGCACACTGCACCCATGTCACATGCAGGGAGCTTGCCAAAGCTTCCTTCCGCAGCATGAGGAGACGCTCTCAACTGTGGGCTTTCAAATAACAGCAAAAGGAAATTGCATGCTCGCCTTTCCTAGCGTGCCGGCAATTAGCGGAACATGTAAATTTCAGTTCAGAGTGAATGAGCCTGGGATCCTAAGAAACAACACAGCTTTGGTCTGTGCAGCCAGAGTGTGAAAGAGTGTGAAAATCTGCCTTGTTCAGCCGGCCAGAATGAAGGGGCTGAGGTGGAGAAGCAGAGCAACCACCACTTTTTCAACACCAGCTTGTCAGGGTCACCTGTGGAGCACAGACCACCACACCTAAGCTCAGAGGCACAAGAATCCTCATAAACATGGAGCCAACAGGAACGGGTCCACCTTCTCCACACCTTTCCACAGGGTGAATTAAAATCTCCGCGGGGAGATTACTCCTTAAAACTCAGTCTGAGGGAAACAGAAATAAGTATTGGCCTTTCCAGTCATATTGTAAACCGTGCAGTTGCTCCTGATGGCCACAAAAAGTCTACCTGGATCTCTGTGAAAGCTTTACTCCAGGGTCCTGGGCTGTCAAAGCGTCTGGATGCCAAACATGGTAAGGTGAGGACATGACCACTTCCCCGTTCCTTCTGGGCCCCTGAAGGGCAAACACACAGGTACTACTCCTCAAGTGTCTCAAGTGAGGGTTTTCTCACACGAGATAGCCTTTCTCTTCTGTCTGCTGAAGGGTTGCCTCACCATGATCGTCTTGTACCCTTACTTTGCATCCTGCCTTGCAGACCAAACAGGCCAGAGAACTAAATATTAGGAAAACAAAACGCGGTTGGTGTGAACAAAGGAGACTTCAATATGTCAAAATGTGCTTTGACTTATCAAAATATTCAAATTATGTATTTTGTTTGTTATTTTTATCTGTAATAAGTACGTGAAAATGTGTTTAACTTTCAGGGACACTGCTGTGTGTGCGCGTGGTGTGTGTACGTATGTATGTATGGGTATTTGTGTGTGTGTGTTCATGTTTGTATGTGTCAAGGTATATCTGGGAGTGTTAGTGTGTACCTCTGCCTATATACATCTGGGTATAATATATGTGTCTTTCTGTATGAGAATGTGTGAGTGTTTCTGTGTGTAGGGACTAAAGTGTTCTGGTTTGGCATAATGGACCATGTCTAAGGCAGAAGATTCTCTCCATTTGCTTTCTCTTGCTGTGGCCACGTGAGGATGGGGCTGGAAGCATATGAAGCAGAACCGTATCGTGACCCCGAGTGAGTAGGAGAGTCACTGACCCCGAGTAGGAGAGTCACTGACCCCGAGTAGGAGAGTCACTGACCCCGAGTAGGAGAGTCAGTCACTGGAGGTCTGAACCGCTACAGTTGGTCTCTGGGCAGACACCTCTCAGAAGGCAGAGTAATTCAGGCAGTAGCCTCACCTCTCAGGTGGCTCATTCTGAAGAACATGAGTTGAACCTGGGGGAAGCTTCTGTGGAGCCCCTGATTTTGCCTAGAGGAACCATCTTTCAGATGCCATTGAGGACGGCACCCTGCCCACTGATGCCTGGCCCGGAGGATGCTCCGTCTCTCCTAGGGAGAAAGTGGAGCCAGGTTACACTGAAAGAATAGGTAAAAATTGAAGATTTGCTCAGAATCCATATAACCTCAGGTAGACGTACCCAAGGTGGGGTGGGATGGTAGTGATTCCTGTTGCAAAGTGGACACGCAGGGCTCTGGGGTTCTCCTGTCCTGTGACTTCTCTCAAAGATGTGACCTTCACAGATGTGCCTAGCATATGACATGCATGGAGCACATATCTCCCTGATGTATAAGCAATATTGTTGGGAAAATCATTTGGACACAGTTTCCTTAAAAATCAGAAACTGTAACTGCTCTGTAACTTCTGAGTCTTGCACAGAGAGTCTCACTCCAATTCCTGGTGCTCACTTCTGTGTTAAAACTGAAAGTTTTCTCTCATGAAAATTTATGGTAACATTTCCAGCAGCGTGAGTGAGAACCCTTAAAACCACTCCAGACCAACTCATAAAACATACATCCCTTCAAGAGGTAGGTGGGAGTTCTCTGCTGTCATCAAAAATGATCTACCATTAAAACTGCTGGGTTACAGCTATTCCACTCCTTGGAATATACCCAGAAGATGCTCCAGCACACAACAAGAAAATTTGCTCAACCATGTTCATAGCAGCCTTATTCATAATAGCCAGAACATGGAAACAGCCTAAGTGTCCCTCAGTAGAAGAGTGGATAAAGAAACTGTGGTACATATACACTATGGAATACTACTCAGCTATTAAAAACAAGGAATTCCCGAAATTTGTGGATAAATGGATTGAGCTAGAAATGATCATAATGAGTGAGTTAACCCAGAAGCAGAAAGAATCAAATGGTATATACTCACTTATATCTGCATACTAGCCCAAGGGGCATGTCCCACGAACGCCTTCACTTACCAGGAAACTGGAACAGAGGGGAGGGCATCCTATTGGGACTCTAAATGAGAGACGCATGGGAGAATAGCAAAATAAAAGGATACAGAGGGTCCTAGAAATCTACAAGTAGAACAATATGATAGACAGATTTGGGCCCAGGGGTCCCGCTCAAACTAAGGCACCAGCCAAGGACAATACAGGAGGTAAACTTTAAACCCCTTCCCAGATCTAGCCAATGGTCAGAATATTCTCCACAGTTGAGTGGAGAGTGGGATATGACTTTCTCACGTACTCTGGTGCCTCACATTTGACCATGTCCCCTGGAGGGGGAGATCTGGTGGCACTCAGAGGAAGGACAGCAGGTAGCCAAGAAGAGACTTGATACCCTATGAGAATATACAGGGGGAGGTAATCCCCCTCAGGAACAGTCATAGGGGAGGGGAATAATGGGAAAATGGGGGGGGGGGAGGAATGGGAGGATACAAGGGATGGGATAAACATTGAGATGTAACAAGAATCAATTAATAAAAAAAAAAAAGAAAAAAAAAAAAGAAATAAAAAAAAAAAAAAAAAAAAAAAAAAAAAAAAAAAAAAAAAGAAAGAAATTTCATTTGCAATATAATAAAAAATAAATAAATACTTAAGTAAAAAAAAAACTGCTGGGTTATATAAAAATATGAAAATAAGAGGCTGATGAATTCCCATGGAAAAGACCTATGTGTTAGAGATGTCAAAATTAAGTAAGACAGCTGAGTCCTAAGTAGAGGGGAAGCATATGTGCACCTGCCAGGCAGCATGAGGTTCCAAGAACATTGAGAAGCCATGCAGAGCATAGGCAGAGAGGTGGAACACTCTACATGAACCCAGGAAAACTGCCATGAAAGAATGACACCAGTTGAGTGAGGGCTATAACATGGCATTTAATGGTTAACAAGATCAACCCTTACCTTCAGTGGTTCATATGGCAAGATAGAAATAGAATATTTTCGAGATGCCCACACCAAGTTTCTGATAAGATTCTTACTGCAGTTAGTACTAACAGACACTCCTGGTATCTAATGAGGCACACAAAGTATGCGTGAACAAATATGAATAATTTATTAATCACTTTGTACCTATCACCGCGCAACTACGAATTGCATTTTGACAGAAGTTAAAACATTTGTGACTTGTTCCTGAAAAGTAGCATCTCAAACAGGCAAGATGATGGCAAAGGCCAATATGGATTGATATTTAGATGTCTGAGGACATCACTCCGCTACACAGAGGAGAAGGAGAAGGAGCTTTGGGCCCAGCCTGCTGCCTTCCTCTCTACTAATGCTGATGGATGGTGTCTTCCTCTCTCTGGCATGGAAGCACAGTGGTCACTCCATCAGTGCTCACTTCATAAAGTGGTCAGTCCGTTCAGTGCTCCCCAACACCATGTGGCTCTGCCGACCCCTACTAATGCTCTAGAAAAGCTTTGTTCTCAATGCAGTCTCCAGTGCCAAATGATAAGTGGTAAACAAAACAAATTCTACAATACTACCTCAGGCCATGGGCAAGGAAGTCGTGAGCCTTTGGTCTCATCCTACCATTGATAGATTTGTTCCTTTGCCTGTCTCCTCTGAGAGAGGCCTGCATTTGGTAAAGCACAAAGATAAAGGTTAACTCAATGTCGAGTCCATTTGTCACTGAGTGACTTGAAAATCTTGCAGTGCAGTGGGGCATGAAGGCCAGGACTTATGATGCTCCAAGGAAGCTTTCCATTAAACAGTATGACAAGCAGCTGAGGGCTAATGCTCAGTGGAAGACTGCAAGAAGAAAGCAAGAGCTTAAAAAAAATCTATATCCTAATTGGTCATGTGATCTCAGGAGCAAAGTAAAAACCAGACCAAATGTGTTCTTTACATGTGTGTAGCTGCATATGCGCTAATGTCCAAAGTGATTCAAACTCATCCTTGGGCCATGGGAACAAATAACACATTTACACCAATGCAAGTTTTCATGTGGATAAGAGATGCATCCCAAATTGTAAGCAAGTGTGCACGAATCCCAAGCAAATTTTCAAATGCCTACAAGGACGTCCCTCTCTCCATGACCATAGTTGCTACCTGCCGATATGTCTCCTGTGGCCTACGGGCCCTGCCAATTTTTGTCCATTTAACCTAGATCCAAGATGATTAACTCAAGTTCACAGGCACTCAACCATGCTCCTTAGTTACATCTGTTTTCTCCAGAAATTTGAAAAAGAGAGGGGACTCGCATAGCCATGACAGGCCAGAGAGCAAGAGACTAACATTTCTCCATTAATGTTGTCATGTAGATCACAAAGTTCACTGTTAAAGACAAGGATGGTCAGATGACAGCATGTCAGATAAGTGATGTTTCTTCAGTAGCAATCAGTAGAGTCACAGGTTATAATAACCACAGCTTTCAATCCAAACTGCCCTGACACTGATAGACGATTTACCTATTATTATCTGTGCTCATTGGCAGAGGCCACTGATGCATGATTTACCTGTCATTACCTATAGTCACTGGACAGATAATCTGGGTAGAGCCTCCTTATAGGGGTACCCCTTTCCTCCACAATGCCCAAATGAATGATCTTTGCTCCTATGTGTATATCTGAGAAGACTATTAAATGTCCATTATTTTGCTTGTAAAAAAAAAAAGGGGGGGATTAATAGGATGTCCTCCCCTCTGTCCCACTTTCCTGATAAGTGAAGACTTTCATGAGATATATCCTTTGGGCTAGTGTCCAGATATAAATGAGTATATACCATTTGACTCTTTCTGCTTCTGGGTTAACTCACTCATTATGATCAATTCTAGTTCAATCCATTTGTCCACAGATTTTGGGAACTCTTTGTTTTTAATAGCTGAGTAGTATTCCATAGTGTAAATGTACACATCTTTATCCATTCTTCTACTGAGGGGCACTTAGGCTGTTTCCAGGTTCTGGCTATAATGAATAAGGCTGCTATGAACATGGTTGAGCAAATCTTCTTGTTGTGTGCTGGAGCATCTTCTGGGTATATTCCAAGGAGTGGAATAGCTGGGTCTTGAGGAAGCCCTATTCCCAGTTTTCTGAGATAGTGCCAGATAGATTTCCAAAGTGGCTGTACTAGTTTGCATTCCCACCAGCAATGAAAGAGTGTTCCTCTCTCTCCACATCCTCACTAGCATGTGGCAGAAGCATGGGAGAATGGGGAAATAGAAGGATCCAGAGGGTCCTAGAAACCTACAAGAAGAACATTATGATGAGCAGATCCGGACCCAGGGGTCCTGCTCAATCTACGGCACTAGCCAAGGACAATACGTCCAGTAAACTTTGAACCTCTACCCAGATCTAGCCAATGGACAGGGCATTCTCCACAGTTGAGTGGAGAGTGGGGTCTGATTTCTACACGAACTCTGATGCCCCATATTTGACCATGTCCCCTGGACGGAGAGGCCTGGTGGCACTCAGAGGAAGGACAGCAGGCTACCAAGAAGAAACTTGATACCCTATGAGCATATACAGGGGGAGGAGGTCCCCCTCAGTCACAGTCATAGGGGAGGGGAGTAAGGCAAAATTGGGAGGGAAGGAGGAATGGGAGGATACAAGAGATAGGATAACAATTTATATGTATTATGAATAAATTAATAAAAAGAAAATAAAAAAGGATTAATAAGCATATATTAAGCCAAAGTAAAAAAGTAAATAAGCAAAATACGTGATAAATAGGTAGGTTTATAGGTTTATAGAAAAGAGCTGATAGATAGATAGATAGATAGATAGATAATCGATGATGATGATAGATAGATGATAAATAGATAATGATGATGATAGATAGATAAATGATGATAGATGATAGAGAGATGATGGGAAGATAGATATGTAGATAGATGATAGATACATAAACAGATTGATGATCGATGATACATGATAGATGTTAGGTAGATAGATAATAGAGAGATAGATAGATGATAGATAGAAGATGATAGAAAGATAGATAGATGATAGATGGTAGGAAGATAGAGAAATAGATAGATGATAGATACATAGATGCATAGGTTGATGATAGATGGTACATCATAGATGAAAGGTAGATAAATAATAGAGAGATAAGTAGAGATAGAGATAGATGAAGGATAGATAGATAGATAGATAGATAGATAGATGGATGGATTGATGGTAGGCAGCAAAGCATTAAATCAGGTACTCAAAATACCCAGTAAAAATCAACTGAGGAAGCCCTGTTAAGGGGACTGGATAGAATTCCCTTTAAAACTACTGGAGCAGAGTTCTCCTCAGATAGCATTATGCAGAGATGACATAATAAAAGCAAGTGCTCAAGCTGTCCCACACAACCTGAGAGCAGAAAACTAGGCAGTGAGCTGGGAAGAGTCCCAGCCAAGCCTTTTCTCAACTGTTGGGTTGCAGGTGGCTGAGTTTTCAGTTTTTCTCTTGCACCGTAAACACATTTTAGAAAATGAAATAAGCAATAGTAATCCCTGTTAGAATTTTTAGCTCCTAACTATTCTTGAGAACACAATGTTTTTATTCTTGGTCTGCTCTGCTATTCTCTCCTCTGTGTCAAAGAATTGGGAGTACCAAGCCATCCACAAACAAGGAGTCTTTGAGATGACCATGCTTGGGTCTGAAATAGTGGGGGAAGTACTCCTGCTTCCTGAAGCAGCTTCTCGGTGAGATCAAACAGCATAATGTGCCAATGTAATATACGTTACATGCCCACACCCTCTTCTAGTTCTCACTGGTCTGAGACTTTCCAGGAAAGAAACAGGTCTTTAATCAACCTGTGAGTGGTTGTCTTTATTACTGAATAAATTGCTGTAGGGATTTTTTAATTATTAAAGGATATGATTAAATGTAGCCTTCAACAATAGAACTCAGGAATCTGAAAGGCAAAAGAATTGACACAAGTTCAATGCTAACCTGGGCTACATAGTGAGACTAAAGAAACAAGCAACTTAAAATTACAATGAAATTCCTTTTTTCCCAGCCATAGTTGTTACTTTGAGAGAACAAAAATTAGTATATATACAGATTGATGATAGATAGATAGATAGATAGATAGATAGATAGATAGATAGATAGATGATGATAACAATTACTAACACTGGTGTGGGGAAAGAAGGACACTTAGTCACTGCTGGAGGGGATGCAAACTGTTGCATCACTAAGCAAGTCAGTATCTATGTTCCTCAAAACATGAAATGGAATTCCCTCATGCCAATAAACCATATCTGGGTATCAAAGGAACTTTGTCAGGACCTCACTGAAACATCTACCTACCTATGCTTATCACAATGCTATTCACAAAAGCAATATATGGAACCAGCCTACATGCTCACTAGCAGAAAAAAGAAGGAAGTGTGATTCGCAAACACAGTGGTGCTTCAACTGTATAAAGGGATAAGCTTACATCATTTGCAAGAAAATGGAAAATGGACAGAACTGGAGATCATCCTCTTAAGTGAGATAAGGTTAAGTGAGATAAGGCAGATTCAGAGAGACAAGTACTGTTTTCTATCATGTATAGAAGCTCATCTAAACTGTGTGTGTGTATGTGTGTGTGTGTGTGTGTGTGTGTGTGTGTGTGTGTGTGTGTGTGTACATGACATGAAAACAAAAGGGGGAGTCAAGAGAACTAGTGAATAGTAGTGACTATGTGAATAGAGTGACTTTGTGAACAGCACCATGATAGATATGTATCAAAATGCTATAATGAAACTCAAAATTTTGTGTTTTAATTTAAACAATTATTAAGAGAAAACAACTCTAGCTGTGAAAGTCCAGATTCTCCAGTAGCAGCAGACATCTCCAGCACTCAGAAAATTCATAGATACACAATAGACTCTAAATTGGGTTGAACCTAAGAGAAGCCTTGCTGCTTTGGGATTTGGGCATCTGTCATGCCTTCTAAGGAAGGGGTGGAGGAGGCTCGTCCAAGGTTGCTGCCTGAGTGACGGGGACATCTCACCTGAGTCCCTTGAAGACAAGTTACAGAACTGTCTTTAATTTCAAGAATGTTAGTCTATGTGTTGAATGTTTAAATGCCATGTACTGTGACTTTGTCAAGACCTATTTTCATTCTCTTAATGAAATATTCTTTAAAAATGAGTGCTATTTTCTTCTTAGCCTCCTCCTCCTTTTTCTTTCTATAAGAGAGACTCTTTCCAGAGACTATGGCTCAGGACTGCGTCTGCTGAGTCTGGGGGAAAAGCAGAGAAGTGTTTCTCTCTGTAGCTATGAGCTGTCCTTTGAAGGAATCTAGAGGAATCCCCAGCAAAAAAAACCCAAAAAAACAAAAAAACAAAAAAAAACCCCCACCATCTCTTCATTTAATCAGAGACAAAAAGTGTGCCCAAGAAAGGGACATCAAAAGGCATTGGGTTACAAATCAGGCGGATGACCTGATGAGCTGGTTTATAAGCCCCAAGTTACCATTGTGCCCCTGGACCTCTAGCTTGGGTCACTTTAACCTTTGGTTATTGAAACCCTGTTCTTCCTAAGGCGCCTTTCAGTAGTGGCGTTTGTTTTCCTACGTGTTCAAAGGCCAGTCTTGAAAAAGCCTCCATGATTTAGTCTCTACTTTGCTTTAAAAAAAAAATGCAAGAGAAGAAGCAGTGAAGAAGGAAGCAAGGGGCTGTGTGGCCTTAAGTGGATTAGCCATCTTTGCAGCACAAAGGGAAGCAGAGTGGAGGCCAGCCTTGCTCTCTGACTCTGGCTAGCTGGAGCCTCTCAGATGCCCAGGCCCCTTTAATGGCCTAATCACCTAATTGGCCTGCTTGCCAAGCCTTCCTAATAGCCTGCCTGCCAGGAGGGGTAAATCCCACTTCCCTTTTAGTGATGAGAGAGGTTCTAGGAAGGAGAGACGCCAAACCTCAGCACAGGGAGAAGGGATTCCAAAGGGAGCTCACCCTTCAGGCCTGTGGAAGAAGAGACTTTTAAGTCATTTCTTTGAAAACTGACTTCTCAGGGCAGCTGCTGCGGATGCTTGGGCTTTGCAAAGGTCGGGGGCTCTGCCGGTTCCCCCTCTTGGTGCCTTTATTCCCGTGAGCTTTGATATTTCTGATTCATTTTAAAGAATACCATTGTCTTCCAGACCTCTTACCAGTCAAACTCTTTCCTCTGCATGTCTTATAAACAGTGAGACTCTGTGGGACAAAGCATGAGAATTTGGCTGAGTCCCTTGATTGATTATATATAATCTCACTCTCGATTATTCTAAATGTGATGGCCAAGAAAACCTTGAGGCCCTCAGCTCTTCGGGAGTGCATAGAAGAGTGACACAGGGTGCCAGAGGAAGGGGGTCCCAGTGACAAAAGTTCATCGTGCAGTTGTGAGCTTGTCAGCTGCGAACGCTTTGGGCAGGGGAACAGGGCAGTGGGCTGTCTTCTGTACCAGATGAACTCCAAGGGATATATAGGGAATGTGCAGAGTCCAGGAGCAGGCAGCAAGCAGCGTGCAGATTGTAGAATGAGTGGCTTGGCAGCCGGTGGCCACAATGCCCAACAAGACCTGAGTACAGTAGGCCATACCCACCTTAAAGGAATATGCTTAAGGCCACTGCCTGTGAGCCACAGAGTCATTCCAGTGAGCTCCAGGTAGAGAGGAGAGAGTCCTGGGGCTCTGTTGCTTTTCATCCCAGGCTTCCTCAGTTCGGGTGAGTTGAAGGTGTCCAGTGCCAAACATCCTGACCCTCAAATGCAAGGTGGCCGTCAGGTGGGAAGAAAAGGTGAGCATGGAGAGTGAGGCCGAGTGAGCAGTACTTAAAAGTGGGGGAATCCCCTCGAAGGGTAGAGGAACTAACGCCAGCTCTCACCAGAGGGGTAAGAGGGAGTAATGCAGGCACTTTTGTCACTAGAGACAATATGCTTAAATAGAATGCATGTGACAAGGGAGCCATCAGCCTCAAGAAGGCCAGTCCTTCCAGGATTCTAATGGAATGGGTCAGCTGTGACCGTATGAGAAGTGTCAGGATCCCCTGCACTCAGATGAACAAAGCCAATCAATGCACTCCAAATTCTATCAAACCCATCATTAAAAAAATATGGCTCGATCTTTTTGTTTTTCAAAATGCTGAATGATGAATTCTTATGACCTAATGGATTTGCCTGGGTCCCCACACAAATGCTTAGTTTCTGAAACTTGAAAAGTGGGGTAAATTTTCTTTGGCATTTCAAATATCATCACCGCAAGAGAACATAGAGTTTTAACTCTTTTGATTAATTTTTCCTAGATGAGTTCTCATTTGTAATATATGTCGCTATGAAATATGTGGTACTATCTGTTTCATCTTCAGTATAAGTAGGGCGTTTCACAAGCATTAATGAACATTTCCATGTGCACACGTGCACATTTACCTGCATAGCGACATTTTAAATAAAATATTTAGTTTCAGTTATTTTTAAATTACGTGCATGCATGTGTGTTTGTGTGTGCCTATGGGTACATTTGTGCAGGTACCTAAGTGGGACAGAAGAGTGGATCCAGTCCCCTGGAGCCTGGGTTATAGGTAGTTGTGGACCACTTAATATGGGTGCTGGGCACATTATTGTACGTTGAAAGAGAATTGGTCTCTCTTATCCACTGAGGCACCACCAAAGCCCCTAATGTTTAATCTTATTCTATGATTAAACTGCTTCCATGGGACAAAAGTAACAAACCCTAATACTCTGGCTGCTTGTCTAGCTAGGAGCATTATGTGTGCCCTGTGTCTCCAGCCCCAGTCCAGTCCTTCTCCATGGTACAGTTTGCCTAGCCGCAATTGCTCACTTAAATGGTTTTCTTTCTGCCAACCAAGATTAGACACATCTCCTGTATGAAGAACACTATATAACCCCTTCAGGTACTTATGTTATTACTTTACATGAGCTGTGTGTGGACTGTAGATGGGAGGAGAAAGGCATGATGCGTCATGTTCATGACACATAGTCTTAATGAGATGTCATGAAAATAGCACCTAACCTCTGAGCTCTTCCACTTGGGGGCTCCCCGATTCTAATAAAATAACAAATAAAATATCACACAAATCCTAGCTGAGTGGTGCTTTGTAGAGTATTTAATTAGAGGCTCCTAGGACTTCAACATCATCAAAGTCTGAGAAATGTGTGGCAAAAACAAGCTCAGGAACCACAACAACTAAATAGGATGTGGGTCCTAGAGGAGAGAAAGGATGAGGCCAGAACTCTCCAAGCTCAGAAATGTGATGGGCTTTGGAAGACAGTGGTGGGTACACCTGGCCCACTCCCTTTAGGAAGCACAGCAGGTAACGCTACCAAGAAAGAAACCAGGTATGAGCTGTGGAGAGACTGCAAGGCACCTGGTGGGACTTTTGTGTTGATGGAAAATGATTGTTTTCAAATGCATTCTATTATTAAGTGTCAAAGAAGCTTGTAGTGTGTGCGTGTGCGTGTGTGTGTGTGTGGTGTGTATGTCTGTGTGTGTGCGTGTGTGTGTGTGTGTGTGTGTGTGTGTGTGTGTGAGAGAGAGAGAGAGAGAGAGAGAGAGAGAGAGAGAGAGAGAGAGAGAGAGAGAGAGAGAGAGAAGAGACAGACAGACAGAGAGGGACAGAGAGACAGAGAGAGTCTTTCTTCCTTGCATCCCTTTGTAACATAACTCAGGCATCGTTCCCTCTTTCTGATCTCTGGCTCAGTATATCTAGCTGCTCTTTCATGTACTCCAGTCGAGTTGTGTCTATACCAACCTTATCAGGGTCATAGGCAATGGCTGTGCTCACAGGATGGATGTCATCATCCTTGTCCCATGCTCTTTTTGTACAATATTGCAAGGCTTATCCCTACCCTTCTTAGCAGACAACTTCTGGCTTCCTGCTTCCAATTCAGTGCATCTGTGTTAGCGCGGATGAACCCTTCACAGACCTGTACTCCAAAGGGCACAGCATCTGGGGCAAAGTGAACACCCTCTCTCTCTCTCTCTCTCCCTCTCTCCCTTTCTCTCCCTCCCCCTCCATTCTATCTCTGTCTCTGTCTCTGTATCTCTGTCTCTCTGTGTTTCTGTCTCTATCTTTCTGTCTCTGTCTGTCTTGTCTGTCTGTCTGTCTGTCTGTGGGATTGTGTGTGTGTGTGTGTGTGTGTGTGTGTGTGTGTGTGTGTGTGTGTGTGTGTGTGTTTGATATGCTTCAACTGTAGGGTTAAAAGTTGTCATGCCGGTAATGCATGCCTTGATTTTCTTGCAGATCACTAAGTTTTAGGCTTTGAACACAACGTGCAACAACAAAGGCAGAGGGAAGTCCTGAGGGGTTTCTGAGAAGTAACTGTTCTTGCTGTTGAGAGCACCTTGACATAAGACCAGGCCCGAGATGTGTGCTTCCAGGGCCTGGTACATAACTCAAACAAGGGACAGTCACCATCAATCAATCGATGGACTCACAGGCTCCAAATGTGATGCATCTGCTGCGGTGACTTCACATCATCTTTTAAAAATGTAAACATGGGGGATCACTGTGCTGTTTTGGGTGCCTTGAGTTCTATAACACAACATGGGTGAACTTAAAGCTGGAGTACGGCAAGTATGCCTGACAATGAAAATGTATCTGGCCAGAGGAAGGTAGCATGTGGCAGGCCCTGAGGAGTGAGGGGATCTCAGTTTTAAGCAAAATCTCTACTTCTGTTGGCAAGAAAATGTCTCTTAATATTCACCAGAGGTCTGAAGGAGTTGTCTCAAGGCCAGGAACCTAAATAAAGTTTTCTTTGTGTGAGGTGCTGGAGTGACACCCTGAACTCTGTCCTCTTTGTCACTGTTGAGGCTCTTTGCAGTGCGAGTGTCCACTCTTGTTTGGAGAGTCTGATATCTGAAGTGAAACAAGAGGCACGCCCATTGTGCCTGTCACCAGTGGCTCTATTAGACACGCTCAAAGCCTTTGCAGAGCTACATGGTGCGGGTTGTAATTCCATTTTCTCCATGACCACTGGGAAGGGAAATAAGTAATTAAATATGGGAAGTCAGGGGCCTGTGAGAGAACCTTTCTGTTCAGCTAGCTTTCCCAAGGCGGTTGCCCAGCAAGGCCATTCCAGGGGGATGGTACCAGGCACACAAAGGCTGGACACACTACAGTGCACACATGGCTCGTTGTCAGGATCCAGCAAGCCAGCCATGTCCTGCTCAAGTGTCACCACTTCCTGTCAACCCAGAAAGCTCCGGTGGGAGTGGCCCTCTGTCACATGGACATGCCTCATGCTCTGGGGTTCTATTGTCCAGGGCAGATGTAGTGACCCTGTGGGTGTGGCTGGGGACACCAAGTGTACAAGAAAAAGGGGAGGAGGTGGGCCGGGTGAGGAGCAAGGGGAGGAAGAAGACTTGAATGTGAGCAGCTTCTGAGAAGGAGTTTAGTTTGTGCTTGGGAGTGGCCATGTTCAGGACATCGACTCTGCACATGGGAATGAGCCCTGTATTTTCAAAAGTGAGGGTGACCTGGGAACTCTGGCAAGGTGTGCGCATGCGCAGCACTGGGCACTGGGATTCTTACTTGCAGGAGTCAGGCCACACTAAGCTCCAAGAGGCATAAAGGCTCAGGGAACCAAGCCTTCAGCAAAGGGTCCCACAGCAAGGCTGACAGCTGGAACCGCCCAGAGGAACAAAACCATCTTCTTCAGTTGCTAGAGACAGCGTGGGAAGGGCCCATCACCTGTTCTGCTGGGTTACGCTGGGTTTAATATAAATAACTATGTTTGACATTTCAATTTAGTTCTTACAGCTTTTAATACATTTTTGTATTATAGTCTCCTGCAGATAATTTACTTCTCAGTGTTTCTTTATAATAAGAACTATGATGGGAAGAAAACCATCTCATTTATGTGTAAATTCTGTTAACAGTGTAGTTTGCATACAGTAGTCTCCCAACACTGTTGTTTTTAAGTTGGCATTTTTAAATTGTGAGAGTGATCAACTTTAGCTTTTTGAAGAAATCCATTAAGTTGGGATGGGATGTGGCACTGTCATTTTCTCCCCTCCCATATCAGACACCTTCAGAGATGGCTCCCCATGATGGAATATAAATGGGATATATGAACAATACATCAGTTAAGCTTGGAGATAACATACTCAAATTTTACACAGAGCAAATGTTACCTCCATCGCCTCTTGTTCTATCCCAGGACAGAACTGACTGTATACGTAAGCCAGCAGCATTCCCGCACTCAGTGCTGTTTTCCAAGCAGCAAGTTTTAATGTATTTTTCTTATCATGTCTTTAGAGCCATGCTTGCTTCCCCACTGCAAAGCCCCTGGGCACCCTGGCTGGCTGTTGCTTTCTTGCTCAGGCACCAACCGCAGTTTACTACCTGACTGGACACTGTATTCTGGTGCAGAGTGGTCCTTGAGACTGAGGATTGAGCACTCGGAATTGGGCTCTCCTGTCCAGATCCCCATGTGTTTGTGAACTCTTGCCTTTGTGCAGCAGCGGAGAGCTCGCCCCTGCTGAACATTAAGCTTAGCCAAAAGGAGTACAAGTTGGGATATCTTACAGAAAGAAAGCACCTTCAACCTCGATGTCTCATCCACAATTGAGCATTCTCACCTATTAACATTTAACTGATGATGTCAGAGAAGTAAATGGCCATTTGTTGATATATTGTTAAGAGCTGATTCTCAGGGATCTGTGAGGAGAAGATCTCCGTGAGTGGTTCCATTGCCAGGGCACCAGGTAGTAAGCGTTCTAAAAAGACAGACAGCCAGTTCCCGATATTGTTAATGCAACGTGTCAGCCAGGGGCTAGTTTTAAGTTTGAATACCATTACTTCTTTCTGCTTGATTCACACATCACAGCCGGGAGCCAAATGTGGTGGAGAAAACCAAATTTCCCATCATCCTCCCTGACATGAGATCTTTGTAAAATCCTGATGCCTGTTTTCATTTGTCGTGCATAGGAAGTTGCAGCTCACATGGTGCTGCTCAGAAAACAAAATAACACAAGCCTAGAAACAGGAAAAACCACCTTGAGCGGCCAAAGGAGTCAATATCTTTAGTCTCTCCAGCTCAGGCCTGAGTTGATTTCATAGTCTTCTGGTGTAAACAAGGAGACCCGTGCGTTAGAAACCTGTCGCCTTTTCATTCGGAATGCCAGCCCATTAATAGGACCCTTACTGTTTCTCTAGCCCTTCAATACTTTAAAAACCTTCATGTTTTGTGTGTGGGTATTTTGTCTGCACCATTTGTGTATAATCCCTGCTGAGGCCAAAAGGAGTTATTTGGTCCCTGGAACTGGTGTTAACGAAGATCATGAGCTGCCATGTGGGTGCTGGGAATCCCACTGTGTCCTCTGAAAGATCAGCCAGTGCTCGTAACCACCGAGAGCCATCTGTTGCCCTCTTTCCTCCTTTTCGTCTTTTCTTTCTTTTTCTTTCTTTCCCCTATTCCTCCTCCTCCTCCTCTTCCTCCTCCTCCCCCTTCTTGTGATGCTGCATTTGCCAATGGAGGAACATTGTAAATTTCTGTTTCTGAGAGAGATAGCCACCCTGCACTATACAGAAAAAATATATATATATGCTATGTTTTTAGGTGGGAGTGAATTTAGTTGTTCTCAATATACAATAACAAAATCATCACTGTGCCTGAGGTGCTGAAGGGCAGACACTGCTCCATCCTACAGTGTTAGTGCTGAGATATTTTTTTTTTTTTGATTGGATTTTCACTTCAACTACTCGTTTGAAAAAAAGAATGAAACTGAATACCTTATGAAACCCGCTATGTACTTAGACTCCTTCCACCAGCATTGGGTGAGCACGCTTCAGGGATGAGCCGCCTACATGCCACACAGCACAAGCTGCAGATGTGACCTTGATGACCTTTGTCTCAGGACAGGATGACTCTTTGAGCATCCTCCCCAAGAGAGACTGTTCTAGAGGAATTAGGAGAATGGGGCAAGATGACTGCTCATGCCTGGAAGGACCTGAGATCACAGGAATGATGTCTGGACTGTCAGCCCATGGCTGGGACTGAACTTGAGCAGGACAGTGGGTTGGGCTTGTAGTGGAGTTTGGAATTTACCACCACTGCTGTGGCATGCCTGGAACACCGCAGCAGAGCCAGTGGGTAAGAAAGCAGGGCAGCAGAGTCCTCATGGCTTGAAGGAGCAGTTGGAAATATGGAAGTCACATTTGGCAGGCTGGAATCTGCACAGAGAAGCCATGCGGACCTACTAAGTACACTCTGGCCTGCAATTTCAGTCTGAAACCCACTGCTGCTGCCTGGGAGGAGGATCTGCAGCTGCCCATAAACTGCTGTGAGGACACATGAGAGGTTCAAGACACCCAGTCACTGGAAATTTGATAAGTGTACTGAGACAGAAAAAGAAAACTCTGGGTACTAGCTACACTAACTATATTATTAAGGGACGGCTGCAGAGAAAACACACTGCTTTCCAGTCAAGAGTGACTCATGCTAACAAGGCCCAAATCAAATCGTTCCTGTTTGTGATTTGTAGGTGAACATATCTTAGCTTTCAACAGCAACTTAAATATTTGATAATCTCATTTTATTTTAATAACTATGCTGCTTTGTAATATATCTTGGAAAAACTGCAGTATTTTTTATGTGATGGGCGATTGAGGGAAATGAATATACACCTAACCATAATAGTATGTGTGTGTGTGTGTGTGTGTGTGTGTGTGTGTGTGTGTGTGTGTGTGTGTGTGAGTGTGTATTTTGAATGGCAGTCCTGCTCATTGAAAAGTACAATTCTAACTGGAAATAGATGTTTCCCAAGGTTCAACTTAACTAAGAATGTTTGAATAAAAATCTAATAAGCATGCTCACTGATAAAATAGAAAACAGAAGAAAAAAAAAACATTAAACTTTCAAAATTTTATTTATTTATTTAATCACTTTACAGGCTCCCTTCTTTCCTCTGAGTCCCAATCTCCCATTCCCCTCCCCATTGCCCCTCCCTTTCTCCTCAGAGAAGAGTACCAATGCACCCTTGCATACCAAGTCTCAACAGGACCAACAGGAGCACATTCTTTCCCACTGAGGGCAGCTCAGCTATGGGAAAGGAATCCAAAGGCAGGCAATAGAGTCAGAGACAGTCCCTGCTCCAATTGCTACAGAACCCACATGAAGGCCAAGCCGCACATCTGCTACACATGTGTAGGGCGCCTAGGATCCAGCTCATGCATGCTCTTTGGTTGGTGGTTCAGTTTCTGTGAGCCCCAGTTGGGGCTGGGTTAGAAAAGGGAACTACGATAGGCATCTGAGGTAGGTAGAAGGGAGGAACTGGGTGGGAGGTGGAGGGGAGGGCAATAGGGATAGAGATCAGCTTGGTTGGAGAAGAGGATGTGGGAGAAGAGGGTTGTGGGAGAATGGAAATGGGGCGGCGGGGAGGGGGGCACATCTCTGGAAAGGAGGAGAAGCTCCCGGGAGTCTATGGCAGTGATCTTAGCTTAGACTCCTAGCAGAGGGGAAAATGGACCCAAATTTTTCTTTATCTATAAGAAGTACAGAGATTGAAGGAATGGGCAACCAATGACAGGCCCAACTTGAGACCTACCCTATGGAAGAGAGCCAACCCCTACACCAGGAATGCAGGGATGGTTCAATATACAGAAATCCATCAATGTAAAACTTTATATTTTTATTGGGTAACCAATTGGGTTTTTTTTTGAAGTTGGTCTTGTGTATTTTGATGCTAACTACTGCTTGCTGTCTCTGTGACCCACCTGTACCTTCTCTAAGAGCCTAACCTGTTTGACCAATAAAAGGCCATCACCCTGGGCAGGGCAAATTAGATGGCTGTGGCTAAGTTTCCAGGGTATGGGGAGACAAAGAGAATCTTGGGAGGAAGAGAGACTAGAAGAGAGGAGAGGAGGAAGAAGGCTGCACCATGGGTTAGATGGAGGAGAAGGTGGCCAATATGGATGGAGACTTGGCTCAGAAGATGATAATTAGCAAGTATTTGGGATTATGGATGGGAGGTAGCTTGATAGAAGTTATTAGAAGCAGATGGCATAGGATTGGGGCAGGGATCCCATACCTACCCCACTATGGGAAGTAGTTTACAGAGTAATATCTGCCCTGCCCCAGGCTAACTAAGGCTATTTTAAAATATAACAGGTATCTGTGTCTTGGTTGATTGCTAGCAGGTTAGAAAATACTGCTGTAATAATAATTATAGGCCTAATAACAAACATTATTTAGGCCATACTGGTAAACTAACTGCAACGGCTTTTTGTGGTGGTGGTGGTGGTGGTGGTGGTGGTGGTGGGGGTGTGTGTGTGTGTGTGTGTGTGTGTGTGTGTGTGTGTGTGTTGGCACTCATAATCATGTATGCCTTTGTGGAGGCCAGAGATCAACTCTGGGTGTTTTCCTCAACATGCTCCACCTTTTTATTTTTAAGATTTACTTTTACTCTATATGTTTTTTTCCCTGAATGTATTGCAGTGTGTGAATGCTTGTTACCCACGGAGTCCAGAAGGCCTGGCATCAGAGTTATAGACCGTTATAAGCACCGTTTAGGTGCGGTACTTACCCATGTCATCTGAATGAGCAGCAAGAGCTCCTATTTATTTCCATATTGTTTTTTCACAGACTTTCATGCTCAGAGGTTGGCTAAGCCATATGCCAATGAGCTCCCGGGACCTTCCTGTTCAGAAAGTTTCTGTTCTTTCCATTCTCTGCCCCGTCCCTTCCCAACATGTCACGTATAACTTAATTCCTTTTAGTGCATATGAAATCCCAGGAGTATTGAATGCTGGTTTTAAAGGAAGAAAGGGACATCACATGTTAGAAGGGTAGTGTTAGGTGTCATTGTTGTCGGTGAATGTGGCCACTGAATGCTTATTTGCTTGACGCTTCCTGTCCTGGGGTGACAAAGGAGGAAGATATTCCCAGGCCTCGGTGCCTCTCCTTCAGGCAAGCATGCACCCACACTTCTCTCCAGTGTTTCTTTTTCTTAGCCCTCTACACTCCATGGGTGTGGTCTCAAGTTGTAGTGTGGATTTGTCTGTGTCTTGTAAGTTATGTCAGTCCTGAGTGATTTTTCCCGGGCCCTAAGATGTTAGGGACTCCCATTTAAAGTCCTAGAGAAACTGGGACTGCTGGACACCCTGAAAGCTGGCCTCTTGACTGACTCCCTCCTCTGTCCCTTTCTTTTGGGTCCTTCCCAGGTGTCCTGCACATATCTGATTTCACCTCCTGCTGTGCAGTGGAGCTTAAGGCTGGCATTTGCCATGAGAGTAAGTTGATCCTGAAAGGTGGGCTTGGTTCAGCAAATTAGATAGTGCTGGGCAAATTCCCTGCTTCTTGAGCCTGCAGGTGGTGAATGCTCTACACATGGCTCAGTTGTTTTGTCTCTAAGATAAATCATACAGCAATTTTCCCTTGTCTATGCCTCACCGCCCATTTTAGACATTTGGCATTGTTGGGAGTGGTGTCTTATTTGCATGCTCTGATGTAGTTACTGAGGGATCCCCAGGACCACGGTTAATCCAGTCTTTCCTGAAGTGAGCTCTGTACCTCTTGCCCAAGGCCAAGGCCAAGAGACAAAAGGTGACATCTGAACCCTGTACCACACATCTGTCCAGGCCTTGGAGAGTCAGCTCAGCTCAGAGTCTGTCTTTAGCAGAAGATCACATGGGATGAGTGTATGAATTTTTTTAAAAAATCATGTTTATCTTTAAGTAGTTGTCATTCCACACTTCATGAACAGCAGAGCACAGAGAGCCTGGTTTCCTCACAAGCTGGGGAGACAATGGTTTTCATAGGACACCCAAGAATTACTGAAGACCAAGAGCATTTCAAACAGACTGCAGAAGGGAGCTCTGTATCTATCACCTCTGGATACAGGGTATGTGCCTAGCAGAGAGACCAAGACCAGGGAGGAGAGAAGCCCTGGGTTGCCAGAGGTCAGGCTTTCCTTTCCTTGCATGAGGAAGCCTCTGCTAAAACACCGTTTCTGCAACTTATAAAGTGGTTTCATAGATGATCTGCAAGACACGTTCTCATTGCTCTGAACACAACTGGGCAACATCACACCAAGAAGATATATGCAGTCCTGCCTACTAGGAGACATCAGCCCTCTCATCACTGTGTTTATCCATACAACAGTCTGGTGAGTGCTGTCCTCATTGCCTTAAATTGAGAATATATATACACCTCGGCTTCAGTATTTAAACCAAACTAAACCAAAACACTTTAAATACAAAAGTCTTTGAAAAAGAAAACTTCTGTGCACAGGGAGTTATCATGTGTACTCCACACTATGGAGCAGTGTGTTGGTAATGAAAACCATTTTGAAGCAGGGATGGATATGCCCAGCTTAACAACCTCTCTGCCATAAACCTCCCTTCCAGGAGGATTTGCAGCTACCGGAATACCAACAGCAACCTTACACACTTGTCTGTCCCTGTCTTACTGAGGTGAAGGCAGCACCCTGACCTGGGTACCAAATGTTAATTGAAAGGAAGTAGGCCTCTACATAATCCCAATAAATGTCAGGAAGGCTTCAAATGGTTTCTCACAGTCCTGACAGACTCCAAGTAAGATTATTTCTGCGGTAGAGTGGTACAGCCCCCTAACAATTTGCATCCTCTAGCAGCCAGTTGCCACCTTGGCTTCCTTGGAAGGTGCTCCTAGAGCTTAGCTGTGGAGCACCTGGATGATGCTTAGGTCCGAATCTTCTTCCCCATATGCAGCTGTGATGGCTCGGTTGGCTTTTTCTATATGATTTGTAGCCTTAGCCTCCCTGTCGAAAGATGAATGACGTTGGCATGCAGAGTCTACCTGTCATGTAGCCAGGGCAGAAGGTAGCAGCCCTTCCATCAAGGCAGTGTTACACACAGAAGAAGTGCTCTCCTGTCACAAGTTGCCAAAGTAATCCCTACAAGGGAAGTAAGCAGGAAGGAAACCAGGCTATAGTCAGTTCTCCTTTTGAATATTTAGCTGTGGGGCTGTGCCTGGCTGAGCTGGCGTTTACATATGCACATGGTTTTGCTTCTTATGTGATCACCGCTTTCCGTTTTCAATCCGCATCTGCTTCTCCACGGCTGTCATCCTGGCTGCCTCATTATGCACCGTCTAAAAGCCACCATTTTCATTTTATGATAAACAGTTACACCTCAGGCATGTTCAAACTCACTGCCCTTGCAGTTTAATATCATTAGTTTAGATTTAATCCTTTCTGAAACAAGGCTGGGAGAATATTGGTATGTAAGGGCCTTTTGAGCTATTTCTGCACTAATATGATTCCTTCTTACAGTTTGACCTGAGCAGCATTGGAACTCAGAACCCAGGCCAGTCAGTCTATGTGGTGGGAGTTTAGGACTCTTCCGCTGGTAAAGCATGGAGATTCAACCTCATTAGATTCTCTCATGAAAATTTAATAATAATAAAAAAAAGATATTGGATCCTTAATTGGCTTGATGGGATACTTATCTGCTTTTTTAAATGGGGCGTGATAGGACTTCTGGAAATATCTATCTAGCCAGATTGTCTGAGTTGGTAGATACTTGGTACCTAACACATCTGCTACTGTGTGGTGATTTTCAGCTGCCCATAGGACTTCCTGTGTAGGCTTTTAGAGAATGAGAAGGTTACTGGGGAGAAGGCTCGCAGGGGTGGGGGAATGGGCAAAGTTCCTGCCACAAAAGCTTGGGGACCCGAGTCTGTATCCTCAGCAACCATGCCATGTAAAAAACTACTAGAGTTGTTCACGTGTCTGTGACTCCAGTGCTTCAGACCAATCTCACTGCACTAGAGAACTCCAGGGTCCTTTAAATAGTTCTTTAATAGAATAAGGGAGTGGGGAGGGTCAGGAAGACACCTGACTTTGACCTCAGGCACACACACACACACACACACACACACACACACACAATGCACAAACTCTAACGTAATGCACATACTTATCTTCTATCTCATGAATTATTATTTTCTCTTCCACTTCCAGCTCTCCTGACCTCATCACAAAAACAATCAAGGTGAGGAACATAAAAAAATCCTTTAAAGGGGCTTTTCGTTGACTTGGACGCATTTGGAGAGGAATGAAAACAGTTCTGAGCTGCTCTGTGAGGCTAAACTATTGCTTCCTGGAAGGAGACTCATTCTTCACAGTTGGACCTGTGCCACCATCCCTGATTACTCCCAAGCCCATCCCTGTCGCGGCGACTCTTGCCTGTGGAGAGGTGCCGGGTATATCAACAAGGCAGCGAGCAGCCACTGCTTCCTTTGGCTCAGCTTCCTGAATCATTCTCAGCAGTTGTCAGACCACTTCGAATCATAATTCACATGTTCAGAGTTGCTTGTGAGGAGTCTAATGGACAGTCATCAAAGCACATATTGTCCTCAACATGAGTGTTGTCTAATTAGAAACGAAAGAGACCTCTTGCCGTGCTCAGCAGCCAGCAAGCCAAATATTGCCCTCTTTGCTTTTAAACCAAGCTAGAGAGAGCTGCTCACTTGGCATAGTTTTTGAAATAGTTTTGAAACATCATTTTACCTTTTAAATTTCTCAAGAAGACTTAAGAATGAAAGCTGAAGTGTGCTCACCTGGACACACCCTCTTCTGTGCTTGATTGTTAATCCTCAGGAAGAAAACCACATGCTCATGATTTTTGTATCTCAAACGCAAGCTATGCTGAGATCCTGGCGGAGGGAGCAGATGAATGGCCATCTGTGTGTCTTTCTAACCACTTTTGCCCCTCCTTACCAGGCACCCGGCCCCCTGAAAGGTTTCTATAGCAAAACATTGAAGACATCTGTGCACAGTGAATGTTATAAACCCTCTGTTTTATCCTCAGACTTTTAAAATTAGGAAAGTTCATAATCAATAGTTGGAAGCTGGTTATCTTAAGTGGAGGCTTCCAGGAAAAAAAAAAAAAAGGAGGAGGAAGGAAGAAAGAAAGGAAAAATAGCTTACAACTGAAATAAAAAGAAGTGTAAGACATAATTTAGTTTTTAGGAAAATAAAATGATCTGCGTGAGTTTAAGGTCAGTCTGGTCTACAAACCAAGTCCAGGACATCCAGGACAACAAGAGAAATCCTGTCTTGAAAGACCAAAAAAAAAGAAAGAAAGAAAAAGAAAAAGAAGAAAGAAGAAAGAAGGAGGAGGAGGAGAGGAGAAGGAGGAGGAAGAGGAAGAGGAGGAGGAAGAAGAAGAGGAAGGAAGAAGAGGAGGAGTAAGAGAAGGAGGAAGAGGAGGAGGAAGAGAAGGAGGAGGGAACTTAGACCTTCCAAGGCCTGTGCTCTTCAGAAATGCTATTTCACAACACTCTTGAACCCTCTATTGCCTCTATAGCTATCACCCAAAATGCTCAAATTCTCAAAAGTGCCTATATCTACTTTTATCCCCTCTCTAAGTACCTTTTGCTCCCATCTGCTGAGTGAACTAAGCAGGAGGAGTTGAACTGAGGCTATGGTCAAACCTGTTCCCCTGTGATGAGAAACAGACAGTAGAAGAAACACCAAAACCTCCATGGTTCACAGCCTCTGAATACAATTGATCAGATCAGATACTGTCTGCCGGTGGGTGATCCTCTCTGGGTTTATCTTGGGATGAAGGCTGACTGACTTGTGAATGGCCTTTTGCGCACATAAACTGTCTCAAAGATTTTTAAACACATCTTTCCACTGCAAAGGCTCTTGATGAGATCTTTGTGTGATGTGGTGGCCAGTTATACATCTTCATTTCATTGGACCTATTAACTCATTTCTTATGTTTGCACAGAGCAGTCTCTGCTCTCTCATTAACAGTTCTTCTTCAAGGGGTCAGAGCAGTACCATGTCTGCCCTTCGAAGGGCTAGAAGCAACTTCATTTATATCCTCCTTTTGTGTTCCCAACCTTAGAATTGAGTCCCTAACTGGTCTTAGGTGCAACCATTAGTTTGTCACTCTGCAGGTAATCATCCAAAGAAAATTTCTGTATTGCCTCAGTCCCCTTACAGTACCAAGGCCATCTCAGCACTCCTGAGCGTCACTCTCATGAGACAGAGGTATCCAAAGAGCTCATCATTTCCCTAGTGTTCCTTATCTCTCTTCAGTGTCTTATGGTGGTTAATGCTGATTGTCAACTCAACAGGATCTACAAATCACCAAGAAGACAGAACTTTGGACATTTTGAGGATGTTTCTAGGCTGGACAACTGAGGCAGGAAGAACTACTTCGCCATGATGGTATCATTCCATGGGGTGTGAGTTAAAAAGACAGGCTGAGCTGGGAACTGCCCTTTATCTCTGCTTCCTGCCTGTAGGTACCAGGTGACCACTCCTGTTGATGTGACTTCCCTGATGCGTTGCTTGTACCCTCCAGCTGTGCTCTTTGTAAAATGAGGTGGGCCTTCATTAAGTAGGGTTGGTCGGGCATTATGTCACAGCAATGGGAAAGATAACCGAGCCAGCCACCTTACGTCTTTTTGGCCCTCCTTAAGGCTGCTGAGCTTGTG